>NC_044979.1:143898985-144034832 GCF_008728515.1 Papio anubis
GCTGCTCCGCGTCCACAGCCTGAACCTCCGGGTGGTCCGTGCCTGTGTCGGTGCCTCTCCCCGGTGGGGTGCGGGGTTCGGGGTCAGCCAGCCGTGCGCACCTGCGGAGTCCCCGGCGTCCGCCCGCCCTCACGCTTCTCCTTGTGTTCGCAGCCTCCTCCAGCTGGTGATCTCGGGTCCCGTGCAGCAGTCGCCTCACGCCGCGCTCCCCCCAGGGTTCTACCCCCACATCCACACGCCCCCGCTGGGCTACGGGGCCGTCCCGGCCCACCCCGCTGCCCACCCCGCCCTGCCCACGCACCCCGGGCACACCTTCATCTCGGGCGTGACGTTTCCCTTCAGGCCCATCCGCTAGGCCGGCCCGCGTGTGCCTTCTGTGCCCTCGCTGGACGAAGCCTTCCGAGAAGGAAGGGGTGGCCGGTCCCCCAGAAGAGAACCTCGGGGAAGTGGCCGGGTGGCCCCTCCCCGCCGGCAGAACCGTCTCGGTGTCACGGAGTCCAGTCGGTCGCATTCTTCGACATCCAGATTGGATGGTGAAGGGAAGAGTCCAGCCTCTGCTGAGAGCCTGCTGCGGGCGTTTTTAAAACATGCCGGACCTGGGAGCCTCTGTTCTCTGCGCATTTCAGACACACAGCCTGTGTGGCGAGGAGTGTGACGGGAGGAACCACAGGTGCAGGCCCATGTGTCTGGCCTCTTTCCTTGTGAAGACGATGTGTCCCCGCCAGAAAAAGTGGGCTCTTTCCGCAGCCCCGTGAGCTGAGCCCAGGCTGCGTAGTGACCACAAACTTGTGTGCAGCGCTGCTCAGGGAAGCTGTCAGGAATTCCCCTCACCTCAGAAAGGAACTTCTCAGTTTTATTGGGGGTGTCTAAATTTTCCTTTCATATGTTCCAATAAATTTTTCTAAACAGTCATGTAGACTTTATGGAATGTATTTTTAACAGCTTCATAAATGTTGCTTCCAACTGCAGGCATTTCCTTCCCAATTTTTTTTTTTTTTTTTTTGAGACGGAGTCCCGCTCTGTCGCCCAGGCTGGAGTACAGTGGCGCGATTTTGGCTCACTGCAAGCTCCGCCTCCCGGGTTCAATCGATTCTGGCGCCTCAGCCTCCCGAGTAGCTGGGACTACAAGTGTGCACCACAACGCCCTGCTAATTTTTTGTTTTTTTTTTTTTTACAGAGATGGGGTCTTGCTAGGTTGCCCAGGCTGACTTTGAACACTGGACCTCAAGCTATCTGCCCACCGTGGCCTCCCAAAGTGCTGGGGTTACAGGCCTAACCCACTGCACCTGGCCTGCTTCCCAATCTCTTACGGTCATGGTAGTTTTTAGTCATTTCTTTTGATGGAAACAGCTTGGACACCCATGTCCCCAGCTAAGCTAGGCAGCTGAGGTCAGCAGGCATAGAGCACTCCCGATATTTTTTTTTTTTTTGAGGCGGAGTCTCACTCTGTCACTCAGGCTGGAGTGCAGTGGCCCAATCTCAGCTCGCTGCAAGCTCTACCTCGCGGGGTCACGCCATTCTCCTGCCTCAGCCTCCTGAGTAGCTGGGACTACAGGCGCCCGCCACCACGCCTGGCTAATTTTTTTTGTATTTTTAGTAGAGACGGGGTTTCACAGTGGTGTCGATCTCCTGACCTTGTGATCCGCCCACCTCGTCTTCCCAAAGTGCTGGGATTACAGGCGTGAGCCACCGTGCCGCACCTTTTTTTTTTTTTTTTTTGACAGGGTTGCACTCTGTCACAGGCTGGAGTGCAGTGGTGTGATCTCAGTTCACTGCAACCTCTGCCTCCCAGGTTCAAGTGATTCTCCTGCCTCAGCCTCCCAAGTAGCTGGGATTACAGGCGCCCACCATCACGCCCGGCTAATTTTTGTATTTTTAGTAGAGACAGGGTTTTGCCATGTTGGCCAGGCTGGTCTCAAACTCCCGACCTCAGGTGATCCACCCGCCTCGGCCTCCCAAAGTGTTGGGATTACAGGCGTGAGCCACTGCGCCCCGCCTGCTTCCAGTCTATTTGCTTTGGGTCATATTTCTTCCCTCAGGTACAAAACAGCCCTCAGGGATCTTTTTCCTACTGAAAAGGGAAGGTGTCTGCTTGGAGTCCTCCCTTAACGGACTGCAGGAGGAAGCAAAGATCAGGAACTATGTCACTGGCTCTCCTAGCCTGAAGTGAGAGATGGAAACTGCAAACATGGAGCATTAAAAGATGGAGCTTACCTTGCAGGGATGAAATTTAACTTGGGGCTGGGCACAGTGGCTCACGCTTGTAATCCCGGCACTTTGGGAGGCCAAGGTGGGCAGATCACTTGCGGCTAGTCGTTCAAGACCAGCCTGAGCAACATGATGAAGTTCTGTCTCTACTAAAAATACAAAAATTAGCTGGACGTGATGGTGGGCGCCTGCAAAATCCCAGCTACTCGGGAGACTGGGGCAGGAGAATCGCTTGAACCCAGGAGGTGGAGGCTGCAGTGAGCCAAGGTTGTGTCACTGCATGGTAGCCTGGGTGACAGTGAAATTCTGTCTCAGAAAACAAAAACAGAAAAATGGCTGGGCGCGGTGGCTCACGCCTGTAATCCCAGCACTGTGGGAGGCCAAGGTGGGCAGATCACCTGAGGTCAGGAGTTCAAGACCAGCCTGGCCAACATGGTGAAACCCTATCTCTACTGAAAATACAAAAATTAGCCAGGTGTGGTGGTGTGCACCTGTAATCCCAGCTACTTAGGAGGCTGAGGCAGGAGAAATGCTTGAACCCCAATTGCTTCTTGTTGTTCTGACACAGAGTCTCACTCTATCGCCAGGCTGGAGTGCAGTGGTGTGATCTTGGCCCACTGCAACCTCCACCTTCCAGGTTCAAGTGATTCTCCTGCCTCAGCCTACCAAGTAGCTGGGACTACAGGTGCCTGCCACCACGTCAAGCTAATTTTTGTATTTTTAGTAGAGACGGGGGTTTCACCATGTTGGCCAGGATGGTCTCGATCTCTTGACCTCGGACTGAGGTGATCCGCCCACCTCGGCCTCCCAAACTGCTGGGATTACAGGCGTGAGCCACCAGGCCCGGCAGATTATTTTCGTGCAATGTACTTCCCTGTCCTGGAACATTTTATGGCATTTATTAGGTGTTTGACCTGAAGAGTGACACCTGACATTTGCACACTAGGTCACTGCCAATGCATGCTTCCGTTTTTTTAAATTTTATTATTTTTATTTTCCTGTTTGTTCTATTCAGAGAATGCAAGTATTTCTAGGGAAGGACACTTGAGAAGGTGCTCCATCAAAATGAAGGGCAGTGTCATCGATGCTCACTGGAGCATTAATCTCGGTGTGTCTCCCTAGTCTGCTGCTCCTCCCCAGAACAGAATCCAAACCTTTTCCATCATCTCCAGGAGGAGACAAACTTCCTGCCACCCCACAGCTGCCATCTGGGAGCAGCTTAGTCTGTCTTACTCCACTCCTTTTCAAGGCACCTGCTCCTGGCCCACCAGCTTTTCCTCTCAGGCTCAAAGGATCAAGAATCAAAATGGTACTGGACTTCTCCACTAGCAACTCTGGAAGCTAAAAGACAAACTGTTAATCGCACCATGGCACTCCAGCCTAGGAGATAGAGTGAGACTCTGTCTCAGAAAAAAACAAAACGCAAGAAAAATTGTCTTTAACATTCTGAGGGGAAACAATTGCCAATCTATAATCCATAGCCAATCTAATGTGAGAATAAAGACTTTGGCTGGCCGGGCGCGGTGGCTCAAGCCTGTAATCCCAGCACTTTGGGAGGCCGAGACGGGTGGATCACGAGGTCAGGAGATCGAGACCATCCTGGCGAACACGGTGAAACCCCGTCTCTACTAAAAAATACAAAAAAAAACTAGCCGGGCGAGGTGGCGGGCGCCTGTGGTCCCAGCTACTCGGGAGGCTGAGGCAGGAGAATGGCGTAAGCCCGGGAGGCGGAGCTTGCAGTGAGCCGAGATCGCGCCACTGCACTCCAGCCTGGGCGACAGAGCGAGACTCCGTCTCAAAAAAAAAAAAAAAAAAAAAGACTTTGGCCAAGCGCCATGGCTCACACCTGTAATTCCAGCACTTTGAAAAGCTGAGACAGGGCTGGGCGCAATGGCTCACACCTGTAATCCCAGCACTTTGGGAGGCCAAGGCGGGCGGATCACAGGTTCAGGAGTTCAAGACCAGCCTGATCAATGTGGCAAAATCCCATCTCTACTAAAAATACAAAAATTAGCTGGGTGTGGTGGCAGGCACCTGTAATCCCAGCTATGCAGGAAGGTGAGGCAGGAGAATCACTTAAACCTGGGAGGTGGAGGGTGCAGTGAGCTGAGATTGTGCCACTGCACTCCAGCCTGGGCAACAGAGCAAGACTGTCTCAAAAAAAGAAAAGAAAAGCTGAGACAGGAAGATCACTTGAGCCCAGGAGTTCAAGGCTGCAATGAGCCATGGTGGCACCACTGCACTCCAGCCTGGGTAACAGAGCAAGACGCTGACTCAAAAAATAAAATATAAGAAAGAGACAGACATGGTGTGCGAACAGGGATTAGTGTGAGGCTAACAAAGGCAAATCCCGGAAAGATGGTGATGGGGGGTCCCAGGTTGACAGCCAGCAGCAGCCTCGACAGCATCCTGCCCAGTGTGGATCTGCGGAGAGGAAACCCCTGAAGAAATGCCCTAAGGAAACAGTGAAGGAAATACTTTCCTGACCAGATTGACTAAGTGGAAAGTTGAGTTGGGAGGTATTTATAGCTCCAAAGGAAGATGTGGGAAGGCTTACTAAAAGACTCTAGGCCGGGTGCTAATCCCAGCACTTTGGGAGGCTGAGACGGGCGGATCATGAGGTCAGAAGATCGAGACCATCCTGGCTAACATGGTGAAACCCCATCTCTACTAAAAAATACAAAAAAAAAAACTAGCCGGGCGAGGTGGCGGGCGCCTGTAGTCCCAGCTACTCGGGAGGCTGAGGCAGGAGAATGGCGTAAATCTGGGAGGCGGAGCTTGCAGTGAGCCGAGATCTGGCCACTGCACTCCAGCCTGGGCGACAGAGCGAGACTCCGTCTCAAAAAAAAAAAAAAAAAAAAAAAAAAAGATTCTAGCTGGGGCCAGGCATGCTGGCTCATGCCTATAATTCCTGCTCTTTGGGAGGCTGAGGAGGGTGGATCACTTGAGGTCAGGAGTTTGAGATCAGCCTGGCCAACATGGTGAAACCCCGTCTCTACTAAAAATACAAAAGTTAGCCAGGTGTGATGGCACACGCCTGTAGTCCCAGCTACCCAGGAGGCTAAGGGAGGAGAATCACTTGAACCTGGGAGGCAGAGGTTACAGTGAGCTGAGATTGTCCCACTGCACTCCAGCCTGGGTGACAGAGCAAAACTCCATCTCTAAATCAATCAATCCATCAATAAAATAGCCGGTTGCAGTAGCTCATGTCTGTGAATCCCGGCACTTTGGGAGGCTGAGGTGGGAGGATTGCTTGAGGCCAGGAGTTCAAGACGAAGCTGGGCAACATAGGGAGACCTCGTCTCAACAAAAGAATAAATTAGCCAGGTGTGGTGGTACATCCCTGTAGTCCTAGGTACTTGGGAGGCTGAGGTGGGAGGATCACCTGAGCCTGGGAAGTTGAGGCTGCAGTGAGCTGTGATTGTGCCACTGCACTCCAGCCTGGGCAGTGGGAGTGAGACCCTGTCTCAAAAACAAACAGCAACAAAAAGCTCAGTGGGAGGAACTGTTTGTGGACACGGTGGGATACCTCTCTGGTGCACAGGTGAGCAATGAGCCGGAGGGAGGGGAGCAGAGCCTGCAAGGTGTCAGAGAAGGAGCCAAGAGGAAGGCGAACCAAGGTGTTTCTCCCTGGACAGCATGGCTGAAGTGTCCAACGCTGCCCAGAGGCCAAACATGATGAGGGTTTAGTGACATGGACGTTGCTGGTGATATCATGGGAAGTTGCCTGGCTGCGGTGAGGCCAGGTCAGAGAGGAGAAGGAGGGATGGGCAGATGGGGATACGGCAAAGGAAGGTTGACTGTCAAGGGCAGGAAGGAGAAGTGGGTAGCTCTTTTATATTTTACATAGTCTTTTTTTTTTTTTTTTTGGAGATGGAGTCTCACAGTGTCACCAGGCTGGAGTGCGGTGGTGTGATCTTGGCTCACTGCAACCTCCGCCTTCTGGGCTCAAGCGATTCTCCTGCCTCAGCCTCCCGAGTAGCTGGGACTACAGGCATGCGCCACCACACCCAACTGTGTGTGTATATATATATGTGTGTGTGTGTGTGTGTGTATGTATATATATAGTATTTTTATTAGAAACAGGGTTTCACCATGTTGACCAGGATGGTCTCTATCTCTGGACCTCATGATCCGCCCACGTTAGCCTCCCAAAATGCTGGGATTACAGGCGTGAGCCACCGTGCCTGGCCAGTAGAGTCTTGCTCTGTCGCCCAGGCTGGAGTGCAGTGGCTTGATCATGCCTCACTGCAGCCTCCAAAGCCAGGGCTCACATGATCCTCCTGCCTTGGCTTCCCGAAGTGCCACTGCATAAGCATAAGCCACTGCGCCTGGCCAGGGTAGCATGTTTTTAAGATGGGAGAGCCCTGAGGATGTGTAAATCCTATCAGAAAGAAGCCAGCTTAAAGACCTGAGGGGGGAGGGGCCCCTCAGGGCATAAGGCCTTGCAGGAGGCTAGAGGAGGCAGGTACACACCTGCTCTGATCTTATACTCCTGGCCATATCCTCCTCACCCTATCTGCTCGTCCTTATCCTGCCTAGCAGGCTGCCATCTCAACTTCACAGATGCAAGGCAGTCATTTACCTGCAGTTACCTGGCTGCAAAAAGGTCCCATGACCCTAGATGACTCTGTCTCCAAAGCCAGGTTCTTGCTGCACTTTTTCTAGCCTGGGGCGGAAGCCACCAGAGTGCAGCCTTTTCAAGCAAGGGCCAGAGGGGAAGCCTCAAACTCCAGTGCCTGCGGGGGCCAGAGAGATTCCAAAAACAGGACAAGGTGGCCACCTGTGCCACAGCAGTGTGAGCCCAGGAACAGGAGGAAGGGAGGGGGCTGTGCACCCTGAGGGCTCTTGTCCCCCCGCCAGGGGGCATTCCTGCTGCACCCCAGGAGCAATCTTTGTCACCAGATCTTTCGTTTTTTTGTTTTTGTTTGCTTGTTTTTGGTTTTTGAGATGGAGTTGCACTCTTGTTGCCCAGGCTGGAGTGCAATGGCGTGATCTAGGCTCACCGCAACCTCCACCTCCCAGACTCAAGCAATTCTCCTGCCTCAGCCTCCCGAGTAGCTGGGGTTACAGGCATGTGCCACCACACCCGGCTAATTTTGTATCTTTAGTACAGATGGAGTTTCTCCATGTTGGTCAGGCTGGTCTCCAACTCCCGACCTCAGGTGATCCACCTGCCTCGGCCTCCCAAAGTGCTGGGATTACAGGCGTGAGCCAGCGCGCCCAGCATGTTTGCTTGTTTTTAGATGGAGACAGGGTCTCGCTCTGTCACCCAGGCTAGGGTGCAGTGGAGCGATCATAGCTCACTGCAGCCTCGACCTCCTCCTGGGCTCAAGTGATCCACCCACCTTGGCCTCCCAAGTAGTTGGGATTACAGGCTACTTTTTAGTAGCCGAGCTAATTTAAAAAAAAACAAAAACAAAACATTTTATGTAGAGATGGGGTCTTGCTGTGTTGACCAGCCTGGTCTCAAACTACCAGCCTAAGTGATACTTCCGAAGTGCTGGGTTTACAGGCGTGAACTACCATGCCCTGCCCCCAGATCTCTGGGTTTTTCTAAAGAATTTGAGCATCCCAATGTGAATGTGAATTCTCCAGGTTAGAGAGGTTTGTGCCCCGAGGACAGGAAAGTTAGGTGGTGGAACATTAAGACAGGGTCAGGGAAGGCCTCCCTTGGAGAAGACCCCTGACCCAGGCAGGAATCCGCTTGCCAAGTCAGGAAGGAGGAGAGGAGAGGGTGGGGGAGGTGGGAGGCCTGACCACCAACCAGCCTTGTGGTCAGCGAAAGACCGCAGGGGCGCTGGGAGGGAGGATTCCAGCTCTGCCAGTTCTCCACGGTGGCCTCATTTGATCTATGCGGGTCACAGTCCCCGAACAGGGGGAGGAAGGCACACACTCCCTGCTGGCCTGCCCTCCCCAGCCCAGGGGTCCAGCAGGAGGGCTCCACGGTGCGGACCCGGGTGGCCTCTCCAGGGCCTGCTCGGGCCGGGCCCGGATGGCGCCTACTCCCTCTTCGAGTGCCATCGAATTGAGTGCTCATTAGCCACAATTTGCACCGGCAGGGGCTCCCCGAGGCCACGCCTGCCCTCTAGGGGGTGGCAGGGATCAGGCTGGGTACCCCCCACCCAGACACCCAAGCAGTGACAGTCGCCAACCGTGGCGCGCGGACAAGCGCAGCAGGGATGCGGCACAGCGCGCGCTGCGCTGGGCACCGGCCGGCTAGACGCCCCAGGGCCGCCGCATCGTGTCCCCTGGGCCGGGTGAGTGGCCGGGCCGGGAAGGGTGAAGCCCACCGAGCTGCGGCTGCCTAGAGCGGCGGCGGCGGCGGCGGCGGCGGCGGGGGCCGGGGCGCGGGGGCGCGGCGGGCGGGCAGGGGCGGGGGACAGGATGCGGATGCCGGGGGGACTTCCTGTGCCAACCCCCGCGCCCCCGCCCCCGGCCCGGCCAGCGGCCCGAACGGACGCACTCCGGGCGGGCGGGCGAGCCCAGGGGGACCCGGCCCGGCCGCGGCGCCCGCCCCGCCCCCGCCCCGGCCACCGCGCGGCCCGCTGGCAGCGCCGCCCGCAGGCTCCGGCACTGTAGCCCCTGCGGGACCCGCGTCGCCTGGCCGCCGCCGACCCCAGGCGGAGCCACCCCGTGGTGCCGACCCCGGGCGCCGGCCTGGATCCCGCTGCCTGCGATGGTCCCGGGGGGCCGGCCCTGAGCCCCGCGCGGGATTCGGAGCGCTGCCTCCCGCCCCGACCCCTGCCGGAGAGTCTCCACCAACTTCTGCTCGGCCGCTCCTCTCGGCCCCTTCCCTTGGCCCAGGGCGACCTAGGCAGCCCAGACGGCGTGGACGCTCCGGAGTGCCCAGAAAGTCCCCGGGGTGGCCCTGCGCGTCCCGGCTCTTTCTGGATGGAGGTGCCTCCGGAATGAGCCGGCTGCACGCCGTGGCCTTCACCTCGCAGCCTCTGCTGACCACACCTCCCTAGTGCAGAGGCTGCCCCGGGAGCAGGAAATGCTCCACCAGGTGAGGCCCAGGGGGTCGTTGGCGCTGGACCACCCGGGATGCGTCCCTTGAGAGAGTTTGGACTGGATGGCGCAAGTCGGCCTGTTTAGGGGAGAGGGGCCCGTTCTGCACGGGCCAGGGTGGACCCTCAGGGGCGCCTGGGCACAGGGCCAGGCCGTGGGTGACAGTGCTCTGGACACCTGCCTTGCCTGGGAGCTGGGGTAGCAGCTGACACACGTGGCCTGCTGGTGGCCTTCTCAGAGCAGGCCAGGAAGGCAATAGAATGGAAGGGGCCAGGCGCGGTGGCTCACTCAACCAACACTTTGGGAGGCCAAGACAAGAGGATCACCTGAGGCCAGGAGTTCGAGACCAGTCTTGGGCAACATCATCCACAATATAAAAAATACCATAAAAATTAGCTGGGTGTGATGGCACACACCTGTAGCCCCAGCTACTCAGTAGGCTGAGGCAGGAGAATCGCTTCAACCAGGGAGACGGAGGTTGCAGTGAGCCAAGATCGCTGCAGTGAGCCAAGATCGCTGTACTCCAGCCTGGGCGACAGAATGAGACTCCGTCTCAAAAAAACAAAGTATTAAAAAGGAGGCAGGAAGGATGTTGATGGACAGTCACTCTTAGGCCCCAGAGCTCCCCACCCTAAATGTCCCTTTGGTGACTCTAGCTTTCCTCCCTTGTGAAGGGCTGACACCCACAGTTGTGTCTCAGTGGGGCTACCCTACTCTATCCCCCTGTGAAAAGTCAGGAGAGGCAGCTCTGCCTCTGTGCAGGTGACAGCCTCCGTTGCTGGCTGCCACCTCCCCAGCCCTGAACCTCCGGGCCGCCGGCACTCCCGGTTCCCCACTGCAGCCTGGAAAGTCCTGTAGTTGCAGCAGGGGTGGAACTGACCACTCTAGGTGGCCTGAGGCAGAGGTAGAGGGCCTTTGGGGGCCTGTGGCACCTGGCAGGAGCTCAAAGCACTCCCGCCCATCTAAACCGCTTCCTTCCTTTCAGCACAGCCGACTCCCGGGAATCCGGGTCTGACCGCCAGGATGGAGGTGGGGCCAGCCACCGAGACCTTCGTGCTGGAACTTCGATGTCTTGAAGATGGGGGCCCAGGGCCTGACACCCTCTCAGGTGAGGGCCTGGGGGAATCCCTTGACAGAGCCCCATACCTGCCTGCCATGGCAGAAAGAGGCCCAAGAGTGGTGGGCAGCCTGCACAGACTCACACTAGCCAACCTCAGCTGCATTGAGTAACACCAGCAGCTCTGCCTTGAGATTTTCCAAGGTGGCTATGTCAGGCAGGCTGAGGCCAGGCTGGTGAGGGGCTCCCCAGTCCCCACATGAGTGCTGACTGGACTCACACTCATAGGTGCGTGCTGGCTGGAACTCATTGCTGTGTTTCCTGGCAGCCAGGGGGCCTCCACCATCCTCACCACACCTGGCTCCAGCTCCTGAGTCAATTTCCACTCAATTTCCCAGATCCCATTCAAGTACTGATAGGCACTCTTCCTCTGCCCCTCCTGCCCCCGATGTTGGCTCTGTGGCTTCCTTCCAAGACCTCTTCCTCTGGGACCCACTCTCGGCAAACCTTCTCTGGTGGCCACACTCATGAGAGCCAGTTTCCATTCTGTGCTTTAAGGGTGCTGAGTGAAGGCCTGGGGCAGGGCGGGACAGAGCTTGAAAAGGACCAAAGGAATTGAAGGCATGGGATGGGGACGTGTGGAGTCAAAAAGGACCCTTCTGACCAGGCGTGGTGGTTCATTCCTGTAATCTCAGCACTTTGGGAGGCCAAGGCGGGCAGATCACTTGAAGCCAGGAATTTGAGACCAGCCTGGCCAACATGGTGAAACACCATCTCTACTACAAATACAAAAATTAGCTGAGTGTGGTGGGCGCCTGTAATCCCAGCTACTCAGGAGGCTGAGGCAGAAGAATCACTTGAACCCAGGAGGCAGAGGTTGCAGTGAGCCAGGATCGTGCCACTGCACTCCAGCCTGGGCGACAGAGCAAGACTCTGTCTCAAAAAAAAGAAGAAGAAAGGAAGACCCTTCTGACTTGTACATTTAGCTGATGAAACTTTGAGAAGGTATAACATGTCAGACAACATTGAACTAGATGGTCACTAAAATGCCTTTGTTAAAAATGCTGAGGTCAGGCACAATGACTCATGCCTGTAATCCCAGCACTTTGGGAGGCCGAGGTAGGTGGATTGCTTGAGCTCAGGAGTTCGAGACCAGCCTGTGCAACATGGCAAAACCCCATCTCTACAAAAAATTTAAAAAATTAGCTAGGCATGGTGGTATATGCCTGTAGTCCCAGCCACTTGGGAGGCTGAGATGGGAGGATCACTTGAGCTTGGGAGATTGAGGCTACAGTGAGCTGAGATTGCACCACTGCACTCCAGCCTGGGCGACAAGAGTGAGACCCTGTCTCCAAAACAAAAAAAAACCTGAAATTGCTGCCCCAGGGAGTCAGAGTGGCCTGTGGTCAAGACTGTGCCAGCAAAGAGGAGATTCACACAGGTACAATCTGTCTTGTTGCTCCCAGAAGGGGTGGGAGAAGGGAGTGCCCCTTCTCCCACCAGTGGACTTGCTGGGGGGACAGTTTTCACCCTGTCTTCTCCCACCATGTGCTTCCCCCCAGCTGATGTGAGTGTCTATGAAAAGCACACTCACGGATCCATTAGCCAAACCAAAGGTTATTAGGAATATTTTACTAGAGGAAATTATATGCATGTAGATCTCCCTTGGTGGAATTTTTTTTTTTTTTTTTTTTTTTTTGAGACAGAGTCTTGCTCTGTCGCCCAGGCTGGAGTGTGGTGGCTGGATCTCGACTCACTGCAACCTCCACCTCCTGGGTTCAAGCAGTTCTCCAGTTCTCCTACTAGAGCCTCCCGAGTAGCTGGGACTATAGGTGCACGCCACCATGCCCAGCTAATTTTTGTATTTTTAGTAGAGACAGGGTTTCACCATGTCCCTTGGTTCTTTTTTTGTTTATTTTTGTTTTTTGTTTATTTGTTTTTGAGACGGAGTCTCGCTCTGTCACCGGGCTGGAGTGCAGTGGCATTATCTCAGCTCACTGCAACCTTCGCCTTTCAGGTTCAAGTGATTCCCCAGCCTCAGCCTCCCAAGTAGCTGGGACTACAGCGCATGCCACCACACCCGGATTTTTTGCATTTTATTAAAGATGGGGTTTCACCATGTTGGCCAGGATGGTCTCGATCTCCTGACCTCGTGATCCACTTGTCTCAACCTCCCAAAGTGCTAGGATTACACACACGAGCCAACGCGCCCAGCCATCCTTTGATTTTATTAAATCAACATATTCCTGGAAAAGTGGCCAGAAAGCATTGCCTTCCATTACAAAATGGAAAACATATGATGTTATAGGGAGAAGAGATATTGAAATCAGATTTGGGAATAGAGAATGCCTCCTCAGGTCACATATAGGAAGAAGAATTGGGATTTTCCAATAGCACAATAGTAATACTCAAAATGAGAAACTCATGGTGGACATGGTGTGGAAAGAGAAGCGTAGTAACGGAGTGGTGCTGTTTGCGCAGGGCCTCCCAGGTTTATGCCTCCCAAAGTGTTGGGATTACAGGCATGAGCCATCACGCCCAGCTTAGTTAGTCCTTTGTATTCAGGAATGACAATCTCAAACACTCCCAGTCTCCTTGGTATTTTTTGTTACTTTGCAAACCAATCCTAACCTGCAGAGAGAGGGAATTTTCAGGCACCTGCCAGGTTCCAGGGACTATGCCAGGGCTCTCGTTGTTGTACTGTTTAAGCAGATGGTGTGGGTATCACTGATCTATTTTATAGACAGGGCTGTGAGCCTGCAGGAGGTTGTACACCTGCCGACTGGTAGAGTTAGGTTCTGAACTGAGGACTTCCCGCCTGAAACTTAGTGGTCTCTTTGACACTTTGGTGATGTTGGGAAACTATTTGCGGTGACAATTCCAGGCAGCTTTATATAAATTATTTATTATTTACAGAGAAGGAGAGTTTTATTTATTTAAGGTGTGGCTGTAACTGAGGTCGGAGTTCAGCATGGGGTTGGTGGCTTGGCCATTGGAACCAACCCCATGCTGAACTGGTTCAGTGGTTTCTACTGGAGGGTGATTAAGCACAAGAGACTTCTCAGGATGGTCAGGGAGCCCCCGGCACCCCTGCTGGTGTCAGTGCCGAGATCAGAGCATGGGGCCTGCGTAAAGGGAAGCTCCAAGGAGGGATCAGGGAGCTGGGGTCCAGAGGGAGGTCACCAGCAGTCCCTGGGCCTCCTTCCTTCCTTCCTTCCCCCCCTCCTTCCTTCCTTGTTTCCTTCGCTCTTTCTCTGTCTTTCTTTCGACATGGCCCAGGCTGGAGCACAGTGGTATGATCTCGGCTCACTGCAACCTCCACCTCCTGAGTTCAAGTGATTCTCCTGCCTCAGCCTCCTGAGTAGCTGGGATTACAGGCACCGGGCACCACACCTGGCTAATTTTTTGTATTTTTAGTAGAGACAGGCTTTCGCCATGTTGCCCAGGATGGTTTCGAACTTCTGAGTGCAGGCAATCTGCCCACCTCGGCCTCTCAAAGTGCTGGGATTATAGGCATGAGCCACCATGCCCGGCCACCTGGGCACATTTCCAAGCCACCCCCAGCCCCTGCAGCATTTCAGTTTCTGCTGGGCTGCTATTGTTACTTGATCCAGCACTTTTGGGCTCCTGCTAAGAGTGTGTTAGTGTATCTTTGAGGGCAGGTAAGGGACAGGTCCTGGGATCTGGACCAGAGAGCTTCCTGTAGATCTTTCTCTCTTGGCTTCCTGCCATTTCTTCCACAGGTGGCAGTGGTGGGAGTGAGAGTCAGGAGGAGGAAGAGCCTCAGGAGGGGAGCAGCAGTCCACAGCAGCCAGCAGTCTTGGCCCCAGTGAGGGCCAGTGAAATCGCTGAGGAAACCCAGCCAGGACAACAGGAGTTGCAACTGCAGCAGTTAGAACAGCAGCCCAAACCGCAGCAACAGCCACAGCAGGAGCAACTGCAACAGCCGCAACCACACCTAGAACTGCAACAACAGCCGCAGCAAGACGGGCAACAACAGCTATCTCAACTACAGCAGGAAAAACACCAATCCATGCACCATCAGGAACTGAAACCTGAACTGCAGCTAACGCACCAGCAGCAACAGGTGCAGCCACAGCAAGTGCAAGAGCAACAGCTGTTACAGCAGCAGCAGGAGCAGTTGCAACCACAGCAGGAGCCGTTACAGCCACAGCAGGAGCCATCACAGCCGCAGCAAGCACAAGAGCAACAGCTGTTGCAGCAGCAGGAACAGCTACAGCAGCAAGTGCAAGAGCAACAGCTGTTACAGCAACATCAGGAACAGTTACAACAGCAGCAGCTGCTACAACAGCAGGAACAATTACAGCAGCAACAGTTTCAACAGCAGCAGGAACAGCTACAGCAGCAGCAGCAGCAGCTACTGTTGCTGCAGCAGCAGGAACAGTTACAGCAGCAACTGTTGCAGCAGCAGCAGGCACAGTTACAACAGCAACTGCTGGAACAGCAGCAGGCACAGTTACAGCAGCAGCTACTGCTGCAGCAGCAGGAACAATTAAAGCAGCAGCAGCAACAGCAGCTGTTGCAACAGCAGCAGGAACAATTGCAACAGCAACAATTGCAGCCTCCTCCCCTGGAGCCCGAGGAGGAGGAAGAGGTGGAGCTGGAGCTCATGCCCGTGGACTTGGGGTCGGAGCAGGAGCTGGAGCAGCAGCGGCAGGAGTTGGAGCGGCAGCAGGAGCTGGAACGGCAGCAGGAGCAGCGGCAGCTGCAGCTCAAACTGCAGGAGCAGCTGCAGCAGCTGGAGCAACAGCTGGAGCAGCAGCAGCAGCTAGAGCAGCAGCAGCTGGAGCAGCAGGAGGTGCAGCTGGAGCTGACCCCGGTGGAGCTGGGCGCCCAACAGCAGGAGGTGCAGCTGGAGCTGACCCCGGTGCAACCGGAGCTGCAGCTAGAACTGGTGCCAGCCGCAGGGGGTGGCGGAGCGGCAGTCCCCGGGGCTCCAGCCGCGGTCGTGGTGGCTCCCCCGGGCTACGTGGTGCTGCAGGAGCTCATGGTGCTGCCAGCCGTGGCAGCGCCGGCCGTGGTGGCCATCCCGGGCCCGGCAGGCAGTGCGGCGTTGACTCCCGCACGGCAGCGGCGGCGACGGCGCGCCCGGGACCGGCCCACTATCTGCGGGGAATGCGGCAAGGGCTTCAGCCGCAGCACGGACCTGGTGCGCCACCAGGCCACGCACACGGGTGAGAGGCCACACCGCTGCGGCGAGTGCGGCAAGGGCTTCTCGCAGCACTCGAACCTGGTAACGCACCAGCGCATCCACACGGGTGAGAAACCCTACGCCTGCTCGTACTGCGCCAAGCGCTTCAGTGAGAGCTCGGCGCTCGTGCAGCACCAGCGCACGCACACCGGGGAGCGACCCTATGCCTGCGGGGACTGCGGCAAGCGCTTCAGTGTCTCCTCCAACCTGCTGCGCCACCGGCGCACGCACTCGGGCGAGCGGCCCTACGTGTGCGAGGACTGTGGCGAGCGCTTCCGACACAAGGTGCAGATCCGCCGCCACGAGCGCCAGCTGCACGGCGCGGGCCGGTCCAGGGGCCTCGGCCTGTTGCGCGCCTCGCGGCCCGCAGCCCTTGGTGGCCCAGCCCGTGCAGAGCAGGCCGCCACGGCCACTGCGCCCACAGACAAGGCGCTGTGAGAGCCGCGATCGGGGCTGCCTGGCCAGGAGGGGACCCCCTATCCGCCTCCACCTGAAAAGCTCCTTGACCCGGGTTCATGGGCGCTGGAGGCATCCTGGAATATCCCTGGAATAAAAAGCTTCCACCATCGTCATCATCATCTCCCAGATTCCCTGAGAAAATACCAGGTTCACAGATTCACCGCCAGAAAAAAACCATCCGCCAAAACAGAAGTGGACTGGGACTGAAACAGCACGCGGGACACGTTTGTCTGCCCTTGGAGGGGCCTGCCAAAAATTTTCGCTCCGGGAAAACTGGACTTACTACGAACGAGGAAAAACTCCCAGTGGCGAGACGATTAATGACACTGGCCGAGGACTGGATACCCACCAGGGGATCAAAGACGTGGTGAGACACACATGGAAAAGCTTCCATCCTGGCGAAAATGATCCCAAGGAAAAATTCGGGGAAGAAGCAAACTTGTTTGCACTATATAGAAACTGAGCAAGGCATTGAATCGTCCTCAGTGGCATTTGCCTTGAAAATACTTTCCAAGATGGAAATTCATCAGGGTGGGTATAATTCTGATGAAAACGCCTGTGTTCATCAACACAGGGTCAGAGCGCTCACGGGATCAATGTGCAAATCCAAGCCAGGAAGTCCTGCTCCGGGTGGAAGGTCAAACCTTCCCTCCAGGGAACCAGGGGCTCCGGCGGGCATCGGAGGCAAGTTCTTGGCCTCTGCTGCCAGGTCCCCCAGTCCCCCCAGGCCGCATTAATGTCCTCTGGAGTAAGAGCCTGTGGCTGAAGCAGAGGGCCTTCTGCTAGAGTTTTCCAGGGTCTGGAAGGAGGGTCCTCCAGAAGGAGCTCTGGGGTAGCCCCACTGTGGCCCCCTGGACTCCACCAGCTTCATGCTTCTCAGATACTACCCAGGGGCCGGCACTGGGAGTCCGGGGCAGATTTCTCCTGCACCAGGCTATGGGGGTTTGGAGGGCTGCCTGAGCAGACCCTGCGCCATGGCTGGGGCTGGGGGAAGAATGTCTGAGACAAGGTTTGGGAGCAATGCTCTTTACTACGTTTACCAAATCGTCTGGGGCAGGGGCTGTGAGCTGCAGCAGTTGCTGGTGCCTTGTGGGAAGGTGGGGCAGGGAGGACGCTGCCCGTCACCTCTGTCCCCAGTCACTTCCTGCTTGACCTGACTCTTCACATGTGGCTGCTTAATTCCTGCCCCCTCTTCCCCAGCTGCTTCTCCTTTACTAACACACCTGCTACATTTTACACATGTGTTGGTAAGTGAGAAACAGAAACGAAAAATAAATTAAAATGCAGAAATACAATGTCCTTGTCTTGGTGTTTTCACCTCTGGGTTTTGTGTCTTCCATAGGGCTTGCTTGCTTTTCTTTCTTTCTTTCTTTTTTCCTTCTCTTCCCTTCCGTTCCTTTCCCTTGTCCCCCTTTTCTCCTTTCTTTCTTCTTTCCCCTTCCCTTCCTTTCCTTTTTTCTTTCTTTTCTTCTTCTTCTTTTTTTTTTTTTTTTTTTTTTTGAGACGGAGTCTCGCTCTGTCGCCCGGCCTGGAGTTCAGTGGCCAGATCTCAGCTCACTGCAAGCTCCGCCTGCGGAGTTTACGCCATTCTCCCGCCTCAGCCTCTGGAGTAACTGGGACTACAGGCGCCCGCCACCTCGCCTGGCTAGTTTTTTGTATTTTTTAGTAGAGACGGGGTTTCACCGTGTTAGCCAGGATGGTCTCGATCTCCTGACCTCATGATCCGCCCATCTCGGCCTCCCAAAGTGCTGGGATTACAGGCTTGAGCCACTGCGCCCGGCCTTCTTTTTTTTTTTAATGTTGTTTGGGCTGTTCTCAAACTCCTAAGCTCAACTGATCCTCCCAACTCAGCCTCCCAAAGCACTGGGATTACAGGCATGAGCCACCACACCTGGATAATTTTTAATTTTTTTTCTTTTTTCCTGTAGGGACAAGGTCTCACTCTTCCCCAGGCTGGTCTCAAAGTCCCAGTCTCAAGCAGTCCTTCCACCTCAGCCTCCCAAACTGCAGGGAGTACAGGTGTGAGCCACTGTGCCTGGCCAAAGGATCATTTCTTTCTTTCTTTTTCTGAGAGAGGGTCTTGCTCTGTTGCCCAGGCTGGAGTGCAGTGGTTTGATCACTGCAGCCTCAAATTCCTGGGCTCAAGCAATTCTCCTACCTTAGCCTCCTGAGTAGCTGGGACTACAGGTACATGCCACAATGTCTGGCTACTTTTTTTTTTTTTTGAGATGGAGTCTCGCGCCATTGCCCAGGCTAGAATGCAGTGGCACGATCTCTGCTCACTGCAATCTCTGCCACCCGGGTTCAAGTGATTCTCCTGCCTCAGCCTCCTGAGTAGCTGAGATTACAGGCACCCACCACCACGTCTGGCTAATTTTTTTTATTTTTAGTACAGATGGGGTTTCACTATGTTGGCCAGGCTGGTCTTGAACTCCTGACCTTGTGATCTGCCCGTCTTGGCCTCCCAAAGTCCTGGGATTACAGGCGTGAGCCCCTGCGCCCAGCCATGTCTGGCTAAGTTTTAATTTTGTTTTTAGAGATGGGGTCTCACTGTGTCACCCAGGCTGTTGGGGTTCATTTCAAGGAAAATGTTCCTGGTTGCTCTCCAGCAAGGAACTTACTATTCAGGCCCATTACCCAATCCTGCTCACCCTAGACCAGACTTCCAGCCTGAGGCCCTTGGCTGGGTAATGGACTTATTCAGTGAGACCCTTATGGGAGGGCCAAGGACCCGAGGGTGGATGCTTGAGAAGGTCAGCTTTGGGATCCCAGCTTAGTAGTGGCTCACACCTGTAATTCCAGCACTTTGGGAGTCTGAGGTGGAGGGATCACTAGAGGCCAGGAGGTTGAGACCAGCCTGGACAACATAGCAAGACTCCATCTCTACTAAAAATGGTACCACTTCACTTCGGTCTGGGAAACAGCAAGACCCTTTCCTTCTCCCCCACAAAATTCAGCCCAGCTGCAGTCTGGAGTGATGGTGCTGAGCTCGCCCTGCTGCACAGCCACTTGAAGGAGCATCGTGAGGCCTGGAGTCTCCTTCCAGCCCTGAGAGTCCTTGATTCTTTTCTGTCTTTATTTAGAGACTCTAATCTCTCTGTGTTGACCAGGCTGGAGTGCAGTGGCACGATCTCAGCTCACTGCGACCTCCGCCTCCCGGGTTCAAGCGATTCTCCTGCCTCAGCCTCCCCAGTAGCTGGGAATACAGGCACGCACCACCACTCCCGGCTAATTTTTGTATTATTTTTAGTAGAGACGGGACTTTTGCCATGTTGGCCAGGATGGTGTCGAACTCCTGACCTCAACTAATGCACCCACCTCGGCCTCCGAAAGTGGTGGGATTACAGGCATGAGCCACCTTGCCCAGCCTTGCTGCATGGAGCCCCTTGATGCACCTGTGCGGAGAGCTGGATGCACCTGAGAATTACCTTCCCCAGGATGGCCCTGGACCCATTAAGACAGGCACAGGAGGAGAATGCAGCCTGAGCTCTCCTGTTTTTGTTCAGGGCGGCTCTGAGTTGTGACTCACACTCGAGTTTCCCTGTGGGATCCAATCAAAACATCCCTTGCACACACACACATATATATATGTATATATTATATATATATATATATATATATATATATTTTTTTTTTTTTTTTTGAGACGGAGTCTCGCGCTGTGTCACCCAGGCTGGAGTGCAGTGGCGCGATCTCGGCTCACTGCAAGCTCCGCCTCCCAGGTTCAGGCCATTCTCCTGCCTCAGCCTCCGAGTAGCTGGGACTACAGGCGCCCGCCACCACGCCCGGCTAGTTTTTTGTATTTTTAGTAGAGACGGGGTTTCACCATGTTAGCCAGGATGGTCTCGATCTCCTGACCTCGTGATCCGCCCGCCTCGGCCTCCCAAAGTGCTGGGATTACAGGCTTGAGCCACCGCGCCCGGCCTATATATTTTTTTAAGACAGGATCTCGCTCTGTTGCCCAGGCTAGAGTACAATGGCATGATCACGGCTCACTGCAGCCTCAATCTCCTAGGCTCTAGCAATCCTGCCTCAGCTTCCTGAGTAGCTGGGACTATAGGTGTGCCACTACACCTGGCTAATTTTTTTCTTTTCTTTTCTTTTCTTTTTTTTGAGATGGAGTCTCACTCTGTCGCCCAGGCTGGAGTGCAATGGCGCAATCTTGGCTCACTGCAACCTCTGCCTCCCAGGTTCGCGATTCTCCTGCCTCAGCCTCCTGAGTAGCTGGGATTACAGGCAGGTGCCACTGCGCCCAGCTAATTTTTGTATTTTTAGTAGAGACGGGGTTTCACCATGTTGCCCAGGCTGGTCTTGAACTCCTGACCTCAGGTGATTCACTCGCCTCGGCCTCCCAAAGAACTGAGATTAGAGGTGTGAACCACCATGCCCGGCCTCACAGGATTTTGCTGGAGGCTACATCTCTACTTGGCTTCCTCTCCTTTCTTGACCCGCTTCTCTTACTCCAGCACCCTCCGGGATGATGGCCTTAATGCATCACTCACTCAGAAATTCGTGTGTCGAGGTCTGCTGCCCAGCAGCCTGCCCTGAGACCCATGGTGTAATTCTGGCAAGTGGAGTCTGGACTGGGGCCACTCCCCCATCAGGTAGCAACAGGGACCTGTTTGTAGGGGGTGAGTGGTGGTTATCTTTGGCTGCCTTTTTTTTTCTTTCTTTTTTTTTTCTTGAGACAGGGTCTCACTCTCTTGCCCAGGTTGGAGTGCAGGTACAATCATAGCTCAGTGCAGCCTCCAACTCCTGGGCTCGAGGGATCCTCCCATCTCAACCTCCCGAGTAGCTCAGACTACAGGCACACACCACCATGCCTGGCTTATTTTTATTATTTTTTTGTAGAGATGGGGTCTTGTCATGTTGTCCAGGCTGATGTCGAACTCCTGGGCTCAAGCGATTCTCCCACCTCAGCCTCCCAGAGTGCTAGGATTACAGGTGCCAGCCACCGCCCCTGGGCTGATGCCCCTTTTTGACACAATGGGTGGGGTTCGAGATACAATAAGTTCTGCCAATTGCCTGCCTCCCCACGGGGCACCCGGTGGGCTGGAAACACAAGGAACATCAGACAAAGGAACTCAACCCCACCTCATCAAAAACTCAAAACAGGCCGGGTACAGTGGCTCATGCCTGTAATCCCAACACTTTGGGAGGGTGAGATGGGTGGATCACTTGAGGTCAGGAGTTGGAGACCAGCCTGGCCAACATGGCAAAACCCCATCTCTACTACAAATTTAAAAATTAGCTGGGTGTGGTGGCGGGCACCTGTAATCCCAGCTACTTGGGAGGCTGAGGCAAGAGAATTGCTTGAACCCAGGAGGCAGAGGTTACAGTGAGCCAAGATTGCCCCACTGCACTCCAGCCTGGACAACACAGCAAGATTCTATCTCAAAAACAAACAGAAACAATAGGGAAAAGAGACCTCAGTATATAACTGGGTCCAATTCTGGCCGGGTGCGGTGGCTCACGCCTGTAACCCCAGCACTTTGTGAGGCCGAGGCAGGCAGATCACGAGGTCAGGAGATCGAGACCATCCTGGCCAACATGGTGAAACTCCGTCTCTACTAAAATACAAAAATAATTAGCCAGGTGTGGTGGCGGGCGCCTGTAGTCCCAGCTGCTTGGGAGGCTGAGGCAGAGGAATCACTTGAACCCAAGAGGTGGAGGTTGCAGTGAGCTGAGATCGCGCCACTGCACTCTAGCCTGGCGACAGAGCAAGACTCTGTCTCAAAACAAACAAACGAAACAAAACCCTGAAAACAGAGGATGCCCCCAACACCTCCCCCATGAAGGGCTCCCAGCCTGCCAACAGAAGGTGGCCTAGGGAAAGAGGGAGGACAAGCAGGCCTATGTCAGCGGCTGGTCCACCTGCCACCCTGCTGCTTATGTGAGCAGGAGGAAAGAGGAGGGAGGTGATTGGCAGCCTGCCCCAGGGACATGGCCTGCCTGGGCCTGTGCACCCCGAGAGAGCAGGAAATGGCAAGAATAAGAAAACAGACACCCACATGGACGTTGCTGCTCGGCCCAGCCAGCGACTGGCCTGGTAGTGGGCAGCTTTCCCTCCCTGGAGGGCACTGGAGGGTGGCTAACAGAGGTGGGCGGGAGCACCAGGAAGGCAATCTCTCACTTTAGCCTCAGCTTGAGCTCCTGCACCGTGCCACTGGCTATCATGGCAGCCAGGGCCTTCAGCTCATGGCATCAGGCCTGGAGTACGGCAAGGCCCCCCTGCCAAGTCCCAACTGTGAGGTGCAGCCTGAGAGTCACCGACTGGGAATTGAGGGATGACAGAAAGAGGAGTTCCCTGGCCTGCATGGGGACAGGTTGTATTTCAGCCCAGCCTGAAAGGTGGCCAAAGAGGGGGATGCAGTGGTGGTAGGGGATGTCTGTCTTGAGCAAGAGCCTGAGGTGGGAGCTGGGGGCAAATCCAGGGGTCTCAGTGGTCCTGTGGCTGGAACTTCTTGCCCCTGTGGGGAGTCCGTGGTGGCTATGAAAGGCGTCAGGCGGTGGGGAAGGTTGTGACTTGCCAAAGTGGATGGGGGTGTGGCACGTGGTCCCGATGGACAGCAGGAAGCCATCCAAAGGCTGTTTAAGGAAACTAGGTGAGAGATGACAAGACTTCAAGGTGACAGAGTTAAGCTCTGGTCACTGGAATTTTTTTTTTTTTTTCACCGTGATCTATACTCTTTCCCTACATGATATGAGACAGGGTCTTACTCTCTGTTGCCCAGGCTGGAATGCAGTGGTGCAATCATAGCTCACTGCAGCCTTGAACTTGGGCTCAAAATCAAGTGATCTTCCTGTCTCTGCCTCCTGAGTAGCTGGGACTACAGGTGTGCACCACCGTGCCCAGCTACTTTATTTTTATTTTTATTTTTAAATTTATTTTATTTTTTGAGACACAATTTCGCTCTTGTCACCCAGGCTGGAGTGCAATGGCATGATCTCAACTCACTGCAACCTCCGCCTCCCAGGTTTAAGCAATTCTCCTGCCTCAGCCTCCCGAATAGCTGAGATTACAGGCAGGCGCCACCACACCCGGCTCATTTTGCTTTTTTAGTAGAGATGGGGTTTCTCCACGTTGGTCAGGCTGGTCTTGAACTCCCAAACTCAGGTGATCCGCCTGCCTCAGCCTCCCAAAGTGCTGGGATTACAGGCGTAAGCCACTGCGCCCGGCCTCTAATTTTTAAATTTTTTGTACAGGCAATGTTTTGTCTTGCTATGTTGCCCAGGCTGGTCTCAAACTCCTGGGCTCAATCAATCCTCTTGTCTCAGTCCCCCACAAAGTGCTGGGATTACAGGCATGAGGAATTCCCAATAAATGGGAATTATTGTTCAGCAGAAAACTGATCTCTTTGGGAAAGTTAATGTGGGGAGAATATGGCCTGGCTCTGTGGTCCTTAACACCACCGTGAAAGACCAGGTCACCCTCTGCCCATTGCCCTTCCAGAAGAAGCTTGTCCTCCCTGTCCCAGCTCCGAGTCCACCACAATCTCCCACCCAGGCAGCTGCAAGGCATGCTGGGAGTGAGTGGCCACTGGGGCTGGGGGCTGTCGGGGGCCGAAAGGAGGAGCAGATTCCTCCCTCCTGGCACCCACAAAAGTGTGTCCAGGGCTAGATCAAGTCCAGGTCCCCGCAATGGAATGGGAAGGAGCAGGCAGCAGTGGGGTCTCAGCTGCCGACGAGGAGGCACACAGGGCTAGAAACAGTCTTTCTCTTTCCTTGACCGGACTTCAGCCTCCCTGGAGCCTCTTCTCCACTCAGCCTTGACCTTTGAGTGTCTGTGCCCGTCTCTGCATTGCCCAGCTGTAGCAAAAATCCTGTCAAGTCAGTTTAGCCAGAATCTCCACCCTTAATATCTGATCAAATCCCTCCTCGCCCACCACCTGCCGGGTGCCGTCTGATCACTCTTGCCTACCTTCAGCCAGGATCCTGGGAGTCAGTTCAACCAGAACCTCCCACCCCTTCGTATTTTTCCACCCACCCACTCCCCTCCAACCTGCTCCTAGGGTGGAAGTCTCCACTTGTCTCTGCTGTATTCAGAACTGAGCCCAGTTCTATACTGAGGTCTCTTTTCCCTATTGCAATAGTTCCTGAATAAAATCTGTTTTTACCATTTTAACTACTGTCCAGCTCTGTTTTTTTCTCTTTTTGTTTTCTTTCTTTTCTTTTTTTTTTTTTTTTTTTTGAGACAGGGTCTCATTCTGTCGCTCAGGCTAGAGTGCAGTGGCACCATCATAGCTCACTGCAGCCTCAGCCTCCCGTGCTCAAGTGATCTTCCTGCTTCAGCCTCCCGAGTAGCTGGGACTACAGGCTCGCACCACCACACCTGGCTAAGTTTTTCTACTTTTTGTAGAGACGAGGTCTCACTATGTTGCTCAGGCTGTTCTCAACTCCTGGGTTCAAGTGATCCTCCCACTTTGGCTTCCCAAAGTGCTGCGATTATAGGAGTAATATGGTTTGGATCCATGTCCCCACCCAAATCTCATGTTCAGTTGTTATTTATTTATTTTTGGAGATGGAGTCTCAGTCTGTCACCCAGGCTGGAGTGCAATGGCGCTATCTCAGCTCACCGCAACCTCCACTTCCTGGGTTCAAGAGATTCTCCTGCCTCAGCCTCCTCAGTAGCTAGGATTATAGGCACTTGCCACCACTCCTGGCTAATTTTTGTGGTTTTAGTAGAGACAGGGTTTCACCAGGTTGGCCAGGCTGGACTCAAACTCCTGACCTCAGGTGATCCACCCGCTTTGGCCTCCCAAAGTGCTGGCCTCCCAAAGTGCTGGGATTACAGGCCTGAGCCACCACGCCCGGCCTCTCAAGTTCAATTGTAATCCCCAGTGTTGGAGGTGGGACCTGGTGGGAGGTGATTGGATCATGGGGGCAATTTCTCATGATTTGACACCATTCCCCTTGGAGCTGTCGTCATGTGAGTTCTTGTGAGATCTAGTTGTTTACAAGTGTGTGGCACCCCTCCCCTCTCTCTCATTCCTCCTGCTGCCGCCATTTGAAGTGCTGGCTCCCCCTTCACCTTTTGCCATGATTGTACGTTTCCTGAGGCCTCCCCAGCCATGCTTCCTGTACAGCCTGCAGAGACATGAGCCAATGAAACCTCTTTTCTTTGTAAATTACCTAGTCTATGGCAGTTCTTTATAGCAATAGGATAACTGACTAACACAAAGCATGAGCCACCGCTCCCAGCCTCAGCTGTGATTTTAATAGCAGCACTACTGCCTTCAGCCCACTCCAGGCACATAGAGGCTCAGTGGGAGCATCCATCAGCACCCTTCTGTACCAGGCTCCCTGCCAGCCCCTGGCGTGAGAGCTCAGGAGGAGCCCAGGAGGGCTTTCTGTGGGAAGAGACGGCTGAGGAAGTCCTAAGAGCCGAGTGGAGGGGAGCTCTGCCCAGTCACGGCTCAGTCCCTGCAGGTGGGTCTGTGCAGATATGGGGCAGGCCCAAAGCCCATGTACTTGAATGGAGATGCTCTCGGCCTCACAGAATTCCAAATGCTCCTGATGCCTGGTAACTCTTCACATACCCTGTGTCCCTGCCAGTGAGACACATGAAGGCTGAAACCCAGAACAAGCTTCACGCCGATCACTGGGTGGGCCAGCACCCTCCTCACTGCCAGCACCCACCGTGGAGGATGGGCAGGAGCCAGGCAGACGATACCCCAGGAACTGTTTCATGAGTATGCTTGGGTATTCCCCCAACCCCAATCCCACCAACTGCTCATAGATACATGACTGACATGGAAATTGTACTAGTACAAAAAGGGTATGATTTACCTTTTTTGTTGAGACGGAGTCTCGCTCTGTTGCCCATACTGGAGTGCAGGGGCGCGATCTCGGCTCACTGCAACCTCCACCTCCCGGGTTCAAGCGATTCTCCCACCCCAGCCTCCCGAGTAGCTGGGATTACACCTGGCTAATTTTATATTTTTAGTAGAGACGGAGTTTCTCCATGTTGGTCAGGCTGGTCTTGAACTCCCGACCTCAGGTGATCCGCCCACCTCAGCCTCCCAAAGTGATGGGATTACAGGTGTGAGCCACTGCACCTGGCCCCTAATTTTTGTATTTTTAGTAGAGACAGAGTTTCCCCATGTTAGCTAGGCTAGACTTGAACTCCTGACCTTAGGTGATCCACCTGCCTCAGCCTCCCAAAGTGCTAGGATTACAGGTGTCAGCCACCGTGGCCAGCTATTTTATTTATTTTATTATTATTACTTTTTGAGACAGAGTCTCGCTTCTCGCTCTGTTGCCCAGGCTGGAGTGCAATGGCGCAATCTCAGCTCACTGCAAGCTCCGCCTCCCAGGTTCATGCCATTCACCTGCCTCAGCCTCCCGAGCAGCTGTGACTGCGGGCCCAGCTAAATTTTTTTGTATTTTTAGTAGAGACGGGGTTTCGCCATGTTAGCCAGAATGGTCTCAATCTCCTGACCTCGTGATCTGTCCGCCTTGGCCTTCCAAAGTGCTGGGATTACAAGTGTGAGCCACTGCGCCTGGCCTATTTTATTTTTGAGACGGAGTCTTCCTCTGTCACCCAGGCTGGAGTGCAGTGGTGTGATCACAGCTCATTGCAGCCTCAACCTCTTGGGCTCAAGCAATCCTCTCACCACAGCCTCCCGAGTAGCTGGGACTACAGGCGTGCACCACCACACCCAACTAATTTTTAAATTTTTAGTAGAGTCAGGGTTTCACTATGTTGCCCAGGCTGGTCTTGAACTCCTGGGTTCAAGCCATCTTCCTGCTTCGGCCTCCCAAAGTGCTGGGATTCCAGGTGTGAGCCATTGCACCCAGCTACTTTTTTAAAATGTTGTGTAGAGACAGGGTCTTGCTATGTTGTCCAGGCTGCTCTCAAACTCCTGGCCTTAACCTATCCTCCTGCCTCAGCCTTCCAAAGTGCTGGGACTACAGGCATGAGCCAATCCTGGCCTGCTTTTTCATTACTTCCTTCTTCAAATGAGTCTGGGGAAATCTATCAAGACTGATTTCAGTAGTGAGTGACAAGAAGGTCCAACTGAACTACAATTTATGAAAACCAATTGTCCTCAGGTCAGAGGCATCCTCAGGTGGCCCAGGCCTGGTCTAGCATTTCCCCAAAGCCAAGGACACCTAAGCCCCACCAGCTTCCTTCCTCTCCTCTCTGTCTCCTCAGCCCCTCAGCAGCGCTGTTGGAGCAAGAAGCAAAAATCACTGGTAGGGCCTGGTGAGATGGCTCACACCTGTAATCCCAGCACTTTGGGAGGCTGAGGTGGGAGGATCACTTGAGCCTGGGAGTTTGAGACCAGCCTCGGCAACATAGGGACACACCATCTCTACAAACACTAATAATTTAAAAAATTAGCCAGGCATGGTGGCACGTGCCTATGGTCCTAGCTACTCAGGAGGATCACCTGAGCCTAGGAGGTCAAGGCTGCAATGAAGCTATGATCACATCACTGTACTGCAGTCTGGGTGACAGAGTGAGGGAAGGGAAAGGAAGGAAAGGAAGGGAAAGGAAGGGAAAAGAAGGGGAGGGGAAGAAGGGGGAAAGGAAAGGGAAAGGAAGGAAAAGAAAGGAAGAAAGGAAGGAAAGGAAAGAAAGAAGAAAGGAAAAGGAAAATTATCTGTGGATGAGGGAGAGGAATAAATTGAGTCTCGGATTAGGTATCAGGTGAGGACAGACCAAGAGGAGATCTGAGGAGATGCGGGGGTGATTCGGGGTCCCTGCCTGATAGGGTGGAGGGATCTAAAGCTGGGATGGAGTTGCCGACTCTCTCTTACACACCCTCCTCCCCTGGGGTCCCTTGCCATCCACATTACAGGTGGTTTTCGGCAATGGGCAGCACTGGGAAGTGACAGGGTGCAGGAGGGCAGGGTTGGGGTACTCTCTCCCTGCCACACTGTCCCTCCATAATCACAGTGCCCACAGTGTCCCCATTTTTATATCTCCACCTCCCTCCAGGTTTGACAACATCCTGCCCTTTCCTGCTCCTGCAGGGCTAAGGGTGGCAAAGGCCTGGTGCCTTCACATTCCAGCTGCTTCCCTTTACCTAGTGTATTAGTCCATTTTCATGCAGCTAGAAAGAACTACCCAAGACTGGAAAACTTATAAAGGAAAGAGGTTTAACTAACTCACAGAGCCAGGCACAGTGGCTCACGCCTGTAATCCCAGCACTTTGGGAGGCCAAGGTGGGCGGATCATGAGGTCAGGAGTTTGAGACCAGCCTGACCAACATGGTGAAACCCCATCTCAACTAAAAATATAGGGGAACAGCCAGGCGTAGGTGCCAGGTAAAATCCCATAGTTACTTGGGAGGCTGAGGCAGGAGAATCACTTGAACCCGGGAGGTGGACGCCGCAGGAGCAGATCATGCCACTGCACCCCAGCCTGGTGACAGAGGCCGACTCGGCCTCAAAAACCAAAAATTCTGCCCACCACCACCAAAAACCAGACTCACAGTCTAATTTGACTGGGAGGCCTCAGGAACCCTACACCATGGTGGAAGGGGAAGCAAACACTTCCTTCTTCACATGACGGCAGGAAGGAGAAGTGTGGTGCAAAAGGGAAAATCCTCTTACAAAACCATCAGATATCATGAGAACTCACTAACATGAGAACAGCATGAGGCGAACTGCCCCATGATTTAATTACCTCCCACCGGGTCCCTTCCACAACATGTGGGGATGATGGGAACGACAATTCAAGATGAGATTTCAGTGGGGACACAGCGAAACCATATCACCTGGCAACACTGCTTTTGGTTGTTAATTGTCCTACAGTCAGAGCCCTTCCTGGGAACCGCCTGGGGGCAATTGCGCCTTCCTACTGAACCTGACAGATCAGGTAGGGTGGAGAAAGGTCTAATCTAGGGATCAGGGTTCTAAAAGATACCCACAGGGGAGTCAGGCAGTGTCATTCAGATATAGGCCGGGAGGAAGGGGACAGGGAGTGATGGGCACTGAGGACCATGGCCAAGCTCAGTCCCACCCACAGAAGCTGGTTACTTCTCAGGTCCTACTGGCTGGTGCCCTGCAAACCAGGGGCCTTGTGTTGCCAGAACTTCTGATTTTCAAATTTTATTTATTATTAGAGATGGGGTTTCAATCTGTTGCCCAGGCTGGAGTGCACCGGTGCTTCGACCAGTGCTCACTGCAGCTTCCACCTCCTGGGTTCAAGTGATCCTCCCACCTCATTTTTTCAAAGTGCTGGGATTACAGGTGTGACCCACCTCGCCCCTAGAGTGCTTAATTTATAGGTGTGAGATCCTGCATTAGAACCTGATTTTTCAATTTTATTTTATTTTATTTTTGAGACGGAGTTCGGTTTTCCCTGTCACTCCGGGCTGGGAGTGCAGTGTAAGCTGATCTCAGCTCACTGCAAGCCCGCCTGGTTCCCGCCCATTCTCCTGCCTTCAGCCTCCCGAGTAGCTGGGACTATTATATACTACTACTGCCTTCCGCCTGCTAGTTTTTGTATTTTTAGTAGAGACGGGAGCCACCAAGGTTCTGGCCAGGATGGTCTCGATCTCTCCTGACCTCGTGATCCGCCTCGCCTCTCGCCTCCCAAAGTGCTGGGATTACAGGCTTGGACACGCTTCCGCCTCAATTTTTATTTTAAACAAGAGTGGGACTCCTTATTTTAAAATGTTATTCTATTAAGACATTTTAAAACACCAAGAGCCAGGCAACATCACTGTGAGGGGTCTGATTCAAGGGGCTAAGGTGACCTCTGTAGGGACTAACGTTTGAGTCCTCCTCATCTTAGCTATTACTATTTTTGAGACAGAGTCTCACTGTCACCCAGGCAGGAGTGCAGTGGCACCTTGGCTACTGCAATTCGGGCCTGCTTCAAACGATTCTCCTGTCTCAGCCTCCCGAGTAGCTGGGACTACAGGTGTGCGCTACCACAGCCGCCACTTGTATTTTTAGTAGAGGTGGGGTTTCACTCCACTATGTTGGCTGCTGGCTAGTCTGAATCCTGACCTCGATCCGGCCTCGCCAAGGCCTCCCAAAGTGCTAGGATTACAGACACCGCGCCTGGCCGAGTCCTCCTCTATCTCTTGCCCAGTCAGGCCTGAGGTTCCCACAGTAAAGCACCAAGAACAATGGAGCAAGCGGGCTGGGAGCTGGGGAAGGGGCCCGGGCCACACCATTCCTGGTGGAAGACAGACCCTGGACTCCACCGATGCCAGAGCTCATCTTGACACCCCAGCTGCACCTCTTGGGAGTAGGTGCAGACAGGCTTGGGGGTGAGGGCCTGGGGATGGCCGCTGAGGGCACCGACCCCTCCCTGGGTTCCTGGGGTCGCCTGTCACTTCTGCCCCTACACTGGCCATTCCCTCTGCCTGGACATCGCTTCTCTGCCGGTGACCCCATGTTCCTCCGAGTGCGGGCTCCACAACCCGTCTCCTCCCGCACTCAACCGCCACAGCCCACACATAAGACGTTCACCCCGCCTGTCCCTCCTCCCTCCCCGCCGACAAGACGTTCACCCAGCGAGGGCCCGGGGGTCTGGCGGAGTCGTGGACACCCGGCCTCCTCCCCACCACAGAGGTCGCCGCTTCCCTCCACCGTCCTGGGGTCCGGGGCAGGCCCCGTGGACGGGCGAAGGGGCCCCAGCGCGAGGCCTGGTCCTCAGCGGGAGCCCCCTGATGAACGAGGCCGGGCTGGGGTTCGGGGAAGGGTTAGGCGGCGGGACCTCGGGGTCACCTCCCAGACCTGGCCGGGGTGTCCAGGAGCGGGGCGAGGTCGTGGGCGCCCCACAAGTGTCGAGGGCGCTCCCGTCCCCTCCCTGCACGCCCGGTCCGAGACCCAGCTGGGCAAACCTCCGCGACCCGCGCTTCCCAGCTCCGCGCCGCGGCCCCCGCGTGACCGGAAGTTCCTCCCCCCGCGGGCGCGGGCGAGGCGGGGCCGGCCGGCGGCACTTCCGGTGCCCACGCGCCGCCGTCGCGCAGCTCCCGGGCCGTCACTTTGTGTAGCGCGGGGCCCGCCGCCGGCCCGCAGGCCCCGGCTCCGGTGTCCGGCCCGCGGCTCGGCCAGCCCGGCCCGCGCGGTGAGTGGGTCTCGTGGGGCCGGTGGGCGGCGGCGCAGGCGGCAGGTGCGGGCGGGCCGGGCTTGCGCTCGGGGGCGGTGGCGGCGGCGGGGCCGGGCTGGCCCTCGACGCCCGGCGCGGGGAGGCCGCGGGGAGGCGGCGGGGCAGGGTCCTGCGGGGTCGGAGCGGAGCGCGGGTCGGGCCTTCAGCCGCAGCGCCCCCGCCTCCCGGACCCCCGTCCGGGCCTGCGCGTTGCGGACCCCCGGGGCCGGTTCAGGCAGGAGGTGGAGGGGGCAGGCCCGGGAGGCCACGCGTGACACCTCGGGGTGCTCGCCCACGCCTTCTCGGCCGTAGCGGCAGGGGCTGGGCCGCGGCCGCCCCCAGGACACACCCATCCAGGAGGGGCTGTCACCGTCTGGGTCTCTGCAGGAGGAGGAGGCTCCGGACGCCCCCTTGGGGGCGGGAGGCGCCCGGCCCGTCGCCCCAGGAGCCCGCTTTGTGACCTTGGGGGCCTTGTCTGGGCTTTCCCTCATCTGCAGAAGGAGCCCCGGTGGCCTGCTCGTCTGTCTTCTGCTGCCGGCAGGTGGGTAGGGACAGCCATCCCTGAGATTGGATGGGGTCTGGGCTGTCCCGCGTGGCAGCAGAGGTAGGAAAGGGGCTGGGCTTTGGTCGAGGACCCTGATGGGCAAGAGGAAGTGCAGATACCAGGAGAATGAGGCCCCCAGCTCTGCTTGTGTGGGGAGACCTTGGTGCTTGGTATGGTTCAACAAGTGTGGGCAGGTCTGGGGAGCCAGGTGGGGTGGTGAGGGGGCTACCCTGGGGGACCTGGGATGGCCCCCATGGAAATAACCTGCACCAGGAGCAAACCCAGGAGAGTAGGGGGATCCAGAATCCGAGGACAGACAGTGAGGACTGTGGTGGTCGGGGAAGGAAGTCTTCCAGGAGGGCATGAAGACCCGAAGGGCTCTGAGGGCAGTGGGGGCCACCCAGAGGGAATGAAGGGGGCTAGACACAAGCACACCCCCACATCTCCCACTCTCCGAGTTGAGTTTCCCTGGCTTTGGAGCTTTTGTGGAGAGTTTCCATCCACTTTCAAGCTTTTTCTCTTCTTCCTATCCTTGTCTCCTTCCCTTTTTCTCTTGGAAGATATCTTGTCACCTCCCATTCTAAATGTTGGCTGTAGCACCGTATCCTAAAGTGCAGTAGCCTGGTAGAAATGAGGGTTTGGGGCCGGGTGAGGTGGCTTACGCCTGTGATCCCAGCACTTTGGGAGGCCGTGGCGGGTGGATCACCTGAGGTCGGGAGTTTCAGAATTGAGGGTTTGGGATGAAGTTGGTGATGCCCCCTGTGGCCTCTGGTTTGGGATTGATGCTGAGGAGGCCCCCTGTGGCCTCTGACCCAAAGTTGGATGCCGAGGGAAAGATGAGCAGTGTTTACAGTGGACTGGCAGGCTGGCAAGAGGAGGGAAAGAGTGCGGGTCTGGGGGAGGCAGAGATAACCCAGGGAGAGTTGCTGGAATCTAAACTGCCCGGCCCGCTGTGGTCTGGTTTGCAAACCATTCTGTTCTGAATCTTGGGTTGGGGACGATGTGTGGCTGTGTTTCTGACCTCTGTAGGAGCTGGTCCTCCACCTTCTCTGGTCATCCGTGGGTGGACTTCTTGGGAGAAAGAACTCGGTGTCCTCTTTGGAGGCAGAGACTCCCCACTGCTTCTGGGGGGGGATTTGTAAGGGTCCCACCAACCAGCAGTGGTCAGCCTGTTCTGGAACAGGACAGTAGGGCCAAAATGCTGAGTTTTAAAAATCCTGTGTCCATCACACTGGCTGGCGACTTTAGACATTCTTTTAGTAAGTGAATGCTTCTTAAGTGTTGGTGTGGGGGGAGTCAGACATGAGCAAAGGGAGCTTCTCCCGCCCTGGAGCTGACCATACTCAGGGAGAGAGATGATAAGACAGTCTCATAAGTGTATTTTTAAGATGTGGTAGGTGCTGCGAGGGAAGAAATACAGGGAACTGTATCACCACTGGGACCCAGGGAGCTGCCTCAGAAGATCACTCAGGAAGAGGGGAAGAGAGTTCCGGGGATGGGGAATAGCACACATAGGGCCTGAGATGAGATGAACATGCAGCCACTTTATTCTAAAGCCATGAAGTGTTCTTCTGTTGTGTCCTCATATTGGTGGCCTGGCTCTGGGAGTTGAAAGTTGCTGCTTCAGGTGGTGGCCAGGCAGGAGACAGCTCTGCCGGGCTTGGCATGGCACCTAGGCCCAGCCTGAATCTGCGGCCTGAGGCTTGAAAGAGAAAAGCCCTCCTCTGGGCCTCAAGTGGGTGGCGGTTGGGAAACCATTGCTGAGTGTACCCAGCGCCCTGAGTGCTGGGCAGGGCCGTGTCCTCCTGGAGGTGGCTAGCATAACACGCAGAGCATGCGTTTCCACACTTCAGGCGTCTTCACGCGCCAAAGAGCTGTGAACACTGAGAAGGCCGGCTTCTGGGAGAGGCTGGAGATTGGGGTGGTGCTCTCAGGCATAGTTCTGTGACTTGAGTCTTTGGGGGTCAGTGATTCTGAAACTAGAAAGGGGGCTGGAGCCACTGAGGGGGCACAGGTGACCTTTGGGACAGAGGTGGCTTCTGGATGCCTGTGTGTCCCAGCCCTTGACTTGGGTGGGCCTGTGTGAATGCTCAGCGCTTCCTGGCTTTTAAAGCAGTGTGGATTTTAAAGCAGCGGCTCAAAGCAGTTCAGGAAACGAGTACGCGCCGCTGCTATGGTTTGGGTGTTTGTCCAGGTGTCAGGCTGTTCTTGCGTTGCTATGAAGAACTACCTGAGACTGGCTAATTTATAAAGAAGAGGTGAAATTGGCGTATGGTTCTGCAGCCTGTACAGGAAGCATGGTGCTGGCATCTGCCTGGCATCTAGGGGGCCTCAGGAAGCCTTTAATCATGGTGGATGGTGAGGGGGAGTAAGCATGTCACATGGCGAAAACAGGAACAAGCAAGAGAGAGTGAGTGGGGAGGCGCCACACACTTAAAGACGACCAGATGTCCTGTGAACTCAGAGCGAGCACTCATTACTCACTGTCTCCAAGGGGATGGCCTGTCCCCATGATCCAGTCAACCTCCCACCAGGCCCCACCTCCAGCATTGGGGATTACGGTTCAGCATGAGATCTGGGCGGGGACAAACATCTAGGCACCATCAGTCCCCTTCCAGTCTCACGCTGAAGCGTGATTTCCAGTGTTGGAGGTGGGCCTGGTGGGAGGGGATTGGCTCATGGGGGCGGATCCCTCATGAATGGTTTAGCACCATCCCGTTGGTGATAAGGGAGTTCTCAGTTCATGAGAGATCTGGTTGTTTTAAAAGAGTGTGGAGCTTCCTCTCTCTCTCTTGCTGCCCCTTTGCCTCCTTCCGTGAGTGGAAACTTCCTGAGGCCCTCCCCAGAAACAGATGCTGGTGCCCTGTTGGTGCAGGCTGTTGAACTGTGAGTGAATGAAACCTCTTTTCTTTATAACTTACTCAGCCTCAGGTATTCCTTCACAGCAATGCAGAAATGGCCTAACGCAGCTGCCTAATTGATAGAGAAGTGATGGGTTACGGAGGGAGAGGTAATCACGGAGCAGCTTTCTCCTGTGTCTGTAAGAACACCAGGTGTGGTGGTCTGGACTGTTCTCATGAAGGCCACTCAGTCTTGTTTTAGGAGTTCTGTGGCAGACAGTGTCCACTGCTCGAGCTGGATGAACTAGGGGGGGCCCAGTGCTCTGTGTGGCCTAGTGGCCTGACATTCCAGGATGCTTCTGGGGCTCATGGCCTCAGCCCCTGGATTCTGGGCTTGGCTCGCTGTGGAAATGGCCCTGTTCAGGCCGGAGACACTGATGGTGTGTATCCTGGGTGACGGGCCGGGTCTCAGGTTTATACCCAGAAAGGAGCCACCGAAATGGACTCATCAACTCTGTGACTCTGCCCTGCCCTCGGGACCCCACAGGGGCTGGTGAAGGACACGCAGTGGGGAGGGGCCAGGGGTCCCAGGGCCAGCAGATCCCATCCTGCCGTGTCCATGGCCCTGGACCCTGGACCCTGTGTCAGTGTGGCTGCCTCTCCCCTGAGCTTCTGGGCTGAGCTGTCCCTGATGTCAGTAAGAGAGTAGGACCCTGTAGCCTCTGGGACTTTGATAAGTCAGCCCTTAAGAGTCTCTGATCCCCAAACTTGAAATGTCACAGGCATTTCCTGTCCTCCTGATGGTCTGGCAATGAGCTGTGTGTCTACCATGCACTGCACTTTTCACAGAGCGAGGGCTGAGGGCACATGAAGGTGACGCTGGCTCGCAGCCCCCGCTCTCCCATGTCCTGCAGGAGGGAGCCTGACCTGCTGGCTTCTCGGCACCTGTCTCTCCTCCCAGCCCCGTCGTGCCTTGCAAGTGCCTGCAGCCTGTCTGTGCTGAGACCTCTTGGCGTTCCCTGCTGGCCTGGTTCATGTGTGTTGAGGACCAGGTAAGCGTCTCTTTGTTCTCGGTATCCTTCTGGCTAAACATGGGCCACCCTCGGGCTGTGTGATGCTTCCTTGTGGATAAAGACTGGGAGAAATGGCTGATTTACTCCAGGAAAGAGCAGCAGTTCACACCAGGCATGTAGTTCTTGGTAAAAAGGAGTTGAGACTGGCATCCTAGGGCTCATGCGGAGGGGCTCCTGGGGCAGCCTTTCTGGGTACGGAATGTCTTGGTGGTGTGGGGGAAGACTGTGGGAAGGCCTGGTCCTCCCTCATCTCCATTGCCTTCAACTACATAACAGGAGGAGTCAGTCCTGCTCCCTGCACCCCTGCCAGGCTGTGGGCGACCCTGTGAGGGGACCTGTATGGTGTGCTGAGAGCAGCGCATCACTGGCGTCCATCTGCGTTTCAGGCCACGCGGAGGCTCACTCCCAGGGAGGATGGCGGCACTCCACACGACTCCCGACTCCCCAGCTGCCCAGCTGGAGCGGGCAGAGGACGGGGCAGAGTGTGACCCTGACCAGGAGGAAGAGGAGGAGGAGGAGGAGAAAAAGGGGGAAGAGGCGCAGGAGGTGGCAGAAGAGGAGGAGGAGATAGTGGTGGAAGAGGAGGAGGAGGGTGTGGCAGAGGTAGTGGAGGACACGCAGGTGGAGGAGGTGGCCGAGGTGGAGGTGGAGGCGGACGTGGAGGAGGAGGACGTGAAGGAGGTGCTGGCAGAGGAGCAGCATCTGGCATTGGGGACCCAGGAGCGACTTAGCCATGGTGGTGATGCCAAGTCCCCAGTTCTTCAGGAAAAGGGTAAGAAAAGCAGCCAGCCTTGCGGAGGAGGTGAATGGGGCTGAGGTGGACCAGGCCAGGGACCTGGTCAAGTCAGGAGGGCTCTTGGACTGATAGGGTGGAGCTGAAGCCCGGCTTTGCAGTGAGGGTGTTTCCGGGGCTCCTGGCCCTGCAGGCTGGGGGCTCAGGGCAGCTGGCCCTAAGAGATCTCTCCCCGCAGGCCTGCAGCCTTCCCGGGCTCCAGCCACTCCTAGGGATGAGGACCTGGAGGAGGACGAGGAGGAGGAGGAGGAGGAGGAGGATGAGGACGAGGATGATTTGCTGATGGCTGGGTCTCAGGTGAGCTGCCCTCTCCATTTGAGGCTTGGGTAACCTAGGCAGGGTTCCCCCTGGGGCCTCAGCACCTGCTGTCTGGAGACATATGTTGGCAGTGGCCACGGCACTGGGGTCCCCAGGCTGGGCCCTGGCCCTGAGTTGGGAGGGGGCCACAGGAAGCGGCTGGGTGTCCAGCCCCAAGCCCAGGGGTGTGGTCCTGCTCTCCTGAGCGTTGGATTGTCCTGATCGCTTTGGCTGCCACCCACTCAGCGGCACTGTGCACAGCGACTTCAGAGGCCTGGCTGTCCCCCAAGGCTGGCCACTCCCGCACCTGGAGTGCCTGTCACATGTCCAGGGTCTGGGTTCCTGCTGCCCAGACAGGTCAGGCGCCAGTGCCCACGCTCAGTTTAGCTGCTCCTGCTTGTCCACACAGGAGTGGGCCCTCCATGGCTGACGTGGCCGTTGCACTGGCTTGAGCCACACTGCATGAAGAGGGGAACTGGGGGCAGGGCTCATTGTCTCCTGACCTCTGCATGAGCCACAGCTCTGCCCTAGGAGCTGGGTCATTCAGCCTCTTTGAGCTTGAGTCCCCATTCTCTGGCTGGGATCTGGCCCCTGCTTTCCAGGGCTGTGGCAAGGCCTGAAAGCCCTCAGTGCCATCTGGGCATCTATGTCCCCGACACCCACGCTGGAGGGCCTCAGTGGCCTCAATCATCCGTGGCTCTTTGTAAAGGGCTCCCTCAGCTTCTCACCTGGGGCTCTGTTTCCCAGGGGCTGGTGACATTTGAAGACGTGGCTGTGTACTTCTCCCTGGAGGAGTGGGAAAGGCTGGAAGCAGACCAGCGGGGCCTCTATCAGGAAGTCATGCAGGAGAACTATGGGATTCTGGTGTCCTTGGGTAAGGACGGGACCTTTAGTCCCCAAGAGGCAGCCTGTGTGATGGCTGCCAGGGGCTTAGCTGTCTGACAGGGGGGCTTCCGAATCCCAGGGTCTTTGCAAAGGTGGATGCTGGGCCCAGTCCACCTCCCAGGGAAGCCCTAGGACCTCATGGCCTCTGGGTGGGGCGGGGGATGTCACTGGCCAGGCAGCGCCCTGAGCCAGGTGATACGTCTGTGGAGGCAGTCTGACTCTGGTCTCTGTGGCATGGCCCCTGAAGCCTCTGGGGGTGAGGAGGGAGAGGGAAGAGGAAGAGTGTGGGCATCTTGCAGGTGAAGGTGTTGGGGGGGCTTGGTGGGAGGAGAGCAGGGGAGGACAGGGAAAGGTTCAGAGGGAAGGGAATGCCTGGACCCTTCGGAGCAGGGAGGGGTGGGGAGGGCTGATGCTGGGAAGGTGGAGGTGGAGGGGCACTGAGCGGTGGCACAGCACGGGCCATAGGGCAGCGGAGGGCCCACGGGAGCTGCCTGTAGCCGTTGTCTGTTCTCCTGGCAGGATACCCAATCCCCAAGCCTGATCTGATCTTCCGACTGGAACAAGGGGAAGAACCTTGGGTCCCAGATAGCCCCCGACGTGAGGAAGGAGACATCGTCACTGGTGTCTACACAGGTGAGCGCGGATGGAATTTCGTAGTTTGTGCCGACAGCTTCTCGGAGCTGTTGTCAAACTTTGGCCTTCACCGAGCTCTCTGCAGACCTGGTACCTAGTGCCTCTGACTGCGCCTCTGACCATCTGTGCTGAGGAGTGAGGTATGGAGGGGGTCCGTGGATATGGGGGTGGCCGGCCTGTGCCAACCTCTGCCTTTGCTGCCTGGCTTCTGGTGGTTCAAGTTCCAGAGAGGTCTGAGGGCTATAAGGTCCTTAGAGAACCTAGAGGCTCCTCCTAGGAACCTTTAAAAATGATTCCCTGTCCCACGTTGGAGCCCGTGAATTTCTTTGCATGTGAGGGGCCAGCTGTCAGGTGGTCGGCCGAGCCAGGGCAGGCGCAGGAGCCCAGCACGCCATCGCGGAGGCCCTTCTGATGACAGCGCTAGCTGGTCCTCCTGCTTCTCCGCCCACTTGGCCGCGTGTCTGGGAAAAAGCTCCCCACAGTCTCCCTTGCTCTCCCTGGAGCACCGTGGGAAGGACTCTGACCGGGGTGGGCAGCTTGGGGCATTCTGGAGAGGAGGTTTTGGAGTGATGGGTGCAGAAGGCGTTCAGGGTGGTGAATTTTCCTGGAAGCCTCAGGCCCAGCTCTAGCTCTGCTCCTTCAACTCTAAGGCTCCGTTTACTCATCTGAAGAAATTGAACTCAACTCAGGTTCCCACTGGAGGATGCCACACTGTCAGTTGCGTGGAGGTTCTTAGTGGTGTCTGAGGGGCTCCTAGCGTTAGAGAGCTCTGCAGAGGCCCCTGCCCCACAGGTGTCTGGTTTGGGGCTGGGTGATGCCAGTCAGGAGGGGCAATGGGTAGACTCAGAGCACCGCATAGATGTGTTTTCAAATGAAAATACTGGTGTGTGGTGGCTCACGCCTGTAATCCCAGCACTTTGGGAGGCCGAGGCAGGCAGATCACGAGGTCAGGAGTTCAAGACCACTCTGGGCAATATGGTGAAACCCCATCTCTACTAAAAATGTAAAAATTAGCCGGGTGTGGTGGTGTGCACCTGTAGTCCCAGCTACTTGGGAGGCTGAGACAGAAGAATCGCTTGAACCCGGGAGGTGGAGGTTGCAGTGGGCCAAGATTGCACCACTGCACTCCAGCCTGGTGACAGAGTAAGACACCATCTCAAAAAAAAAAAAAACAAACCATCAGATCTCGTGAGAACTCCCTCATCATCACAAGAACAGCATGAAGGAAACGGCCCCCATGATCTGATCACCTCCCACCAGGTCCCTCCCTTGACATGACACTTGGGGATTACAATTGGAGATAAGGTTTGGGTGGGGACACAGAGCTGAACTATCATTGAAGCCTCCTCTCTGTGTCGTTGTAGGAGGCCTTTCCTGCTGCCATTCTCCAGACACTTGGGGACCCTCTTGGAACATTTCCTAGGCTTCAGTCAGGAGTGTTCTGGTTGGCAAGAAAGATCACTGCTGCCCCAAGATGAGTGTGGGATGTGGGTGACGCTCTCAGGAGGAGAAGGGGACACAGGCCTGTGGGTCCCGTCCCTCAGCATGTGGTCTACTTGTGCTCCTGTTCTCTGTGCCTCTTGGAGGGTTAGGGGTAGAGCCTTGTGCAGGCTTGAGCCTGAGTGGTTCCCTTTCAGTCCAGGCGACAGGACCCTTGTGGCCTGTGCACCTGGCTGGGGTTTGCAAGCTCCCTGGGGCTGGCTGTGCCAGTGCCCCCTGCGCCCCCTGTGGCTGCTCATCGTGCTGGGGCTGGTAGGCCTGGGATGCCCCTGGCCCTGAGTGGGTGTGTAAGGGCAGCCTCTGAAATGTGACCCATAGCCTGTGTACTGAGTGGCTACCCTCCCCTGGTGCTCCCCACTCCCCCAGTGCTCCCTGCCTCCCCTGCATTCATTTCTGGTGGGCTGAGCTGGCTGAGATCGCTGGGGCAGGACAGAGGCTGACTGTGCCCAGGCTGACAGAGTTTGTTCCTAGACTGGAGTCTTGCAAGAGCCAAGTGTGTCCCTCTCTTGGGCTCCTTAATGAGTTGGGCCACAATGACATCTGGGCTCTGGCACTGCGCTCATCAGGACCCACCCCTCCTGAGGGCTGCTGAAGTCCCCACCTGCCCTTCAGCCATGCTCCAGCCCCACACTTCCCCTCCTGCCCCTCCCCTGCCCTGCCTTTCTTCTTACCTGGCTTAGATCCTCACCCTGGTTGAACCCTGTTTTCTGCCGGCTCTGGTCTGCACTGGAGCAAGAATGTGCCTGGAGAAAATTGTGGCTGTGGGTGCCTGCAGGCCTTACGTGGCTGCCAGTGGCCTTGGCCTGGTAGGCCAACCCTGTACTTGTGGGGCTGCCTCTCCACCCTCTGAGATGGACCCCCTCAGCCACTGCAGACTGACCCTTCTGAGGTCACCTGCCCCAGTGAGGGGCAGGACCAGTGCCTGTCCTCAGAGGAGGCCCCCTCCTTACAGACCTGGCAGCCTGGCCAGGGCCATGCAGCTGGTTCAGATCCCAGTGCAGCAGATGTGCCCGAGAGCCCTACCTCCGCCAGGCACCAATGTGTGGGGCCAGTGCCACCCTCGTCTCCCTGACATTTTGCAGAAAGGCGGGCTGCTAATGCCTATGAACTTGGGCGTGTCACCCTTGTCCACCTCCTCCCTTTGCTGCCCCCCATGAGGGAGGGTCTCTCTGAGGCCATCTGGAGTTTGTGTCTGGATAGAGAAAGTTGCACCAGCCGGGGGAGGGGAGGGAGCAGGTGTTGGCCTCACTCGGAACTGACTTCCACAGCCTGCACTCCAGGCCAGGCCTTAGCGGATGGGTTGTCAGAGGGAGAGAAGCGGGGCTGTTCAGTCAGCTCACTCTGCAGACTCACCGTGGGGCCCAGGTCAGGTTGGGCCTGGAGGGCAGGTTCCAGACTCCAAGATGGGCAGAGGTTGCCCAGGGGTGGGAGTTGTAGATGGTGGCGCCTGCTGCCATGGGTGATGTGTGTGGGCTGCACTGAGCAGCATCCCTGAGTGATGTGAGATGTGTGTGGCGTCCCATGGCAGGTTGGGACCGTGTCTTCTGGGTCAGGCATGTGGCTGTGGGGCCACTGTCTTCCCCACAGCCCCTGTGATTAGTGTCCTACATAGGACCCCCACCCTGTGCCCAGGGCAAGGCACTTACCGGACGTGTTCCGGGGGCTCTGCTGCTCGGGACATTGGCTGGCCCCTGGGATTACCACTGCCTCCTGCACAGTTAAACCAGGGCCTGGGGATAGAAGCTGGAGAGGCTGCAGTTGTGTTGGTGGGATTCTGGGTCAATGCTCGGCTTTGGTGATGCCGATGACCACCCTCCCTAGGGATCTTTGTGCATCCAGGGCCTCCCTGAGGGCCTTGGCACTGCACCAGCCACTGGTGAGCAGGAAGGCCCTAGTGTGGGCTGGAGGGTGCCCCGCCCCTCCTGTGCAGTCCAGGAGGCAGCCTGCCCCCGGGGCACAGGGCTGGCCAGGGGCCTGTCTAGGGTTAGGGACTGTGGCCCAGCCTCAAGAGGAAAGGCCTTGGTGGGGATCTGTGGCCACCAGGGCCTGATGGCAGGAAAGGAGCATCACCTGACATTTGGGGGACAACTTGAGCGATGACCAACAGAAAGCATGGGATGGACAGCAGGGGCCTCGGCATCTGCAGGGACCCATGGTGGCAGCAGCACCACCTGACCCTGGGAGGTGCTTCTGCAGCCGCGTAGCAGATGTTTATGGATGTGCATTTCATCCTTGCAGCAGTCCCACCAAGTGGATTTATCCACTGGTGCTGTTATCGACCCATTTTACAGATGGGGAAACTCAGATTTAAGGCCTTGCCCAGGGTCCCATGGCCAGTGTGTCGTAGGAGTAGAATTCACACCCAGGCAGAGCCCAGGCCCTCCAGCTGCCTTTTGAGGTGAAGCCAAGGGTGAGATGGTGTAGCATCCCGGCCTGGCCCCTGCCATCCTGATGGAACTGAGCAGATGTGGGGCTTCAGCCTGCAGGAGGGTTACTGTGGTGGGCGCAGTGGAGTAGTGAGCCCTTGAGGAACATCTCAGCATTAAGATTTGAAGGGAAACCTCTAAAGACGCCAGTCATGCTAGGGAGCAGCTGTGCCCAGTGCTGGTGCCTGTGGAGGGAGGTGGGGGAGATAGTTCCTGTGACAGCCCCAACCCCAGCCCTGAGGCCTTTCATTCATTCCCTTGGCACCCAACCTGCTGGGGTGGTCTCCCCTCCATCAGCTCCTGTCACCTGCCACTGGATTGGGGGGGGGTCTTAGTGTTCCCAGTTCAGGACACAGGCTGTGAAGGTCCTTGTGGCTACACTCTGGAAGCTTCTCCCTCCCTAGACAGTTAACTTTGAGCCTCTGGTCGGCCTCTGCTTTTGATCGCTGAGCCTTGTGGTCCCTCGGGATCTTCCTGGAAGCCTAGCTGAATGTTGCTAGGCCAGAGTCCTCAGGCCTAAAGGTGAGGTGCAGGGGAAAGGGACCGCTAGCCCCAGGGTTTCCTCTCCTCTGCTGTCCCCTGCGTTCTGGAGGAAGCAGGTGTGTTGGGCACCCTGGACTGCTATCACATGGTTTGTGCCCCAGTGCCCTCCAGCTGTTGAGAAACATGTGCCAACCCCTCCTAGTCAGCCTCCAGTCTTGGGTCTGATGAGTTGAGCTGTGAGGAGGCCTCACTTAGATCTGAAAAAGGGCTTTGGATCTGAGAGCCAGCAAACGCCCTTGGGGCCATGTCCCTGGAGTCCTGTTGGCTGAACACCCTCAGTCAAGGATGTTCCCATCCACTTCGACAGAGCCTGGCCTGGGGCAGGCTGGTCTCCCTCTGGGACCCTTCCCAGGGGCCCTGCTACTTCCTGGGAGCTCCCCTCAGAGTGCAGCCAGCTCAGACTTCCCAGGGACTTGGATGCCCTTCCTGTCCCACACTCGGTGTCAGTGGTGGCCTATCACCATGACATATGCTGAAGTATGGCCCACCCTTGTCCCAGTTGTTGGACAGGCGGCATGCCAGCTCCAGAGCTGGTGGGAGGTGCCCTCTCTACAGAGCCTACTGGGAGGAGGGCTCCCTGCCTACCTCCCCAAGTGAGAGGCTTCCTTGCTGCACTGAGGATCAAGGGAGAGGTGCTGGGAGGAGCCTCCCAGCTGTGGGCAGCTGAGACTTCTGTGGGCAAGGCCGCACTTGGCCTGGGAGTCCAGTTCTTTGAGGCTTATTGTACAGTAAATGCTCGTTGAGTCTTGGCTGGTTGCTGAGGTGCCGATGCATCTCGCTACAAAATCGTAGTTGTTCCTAGGCTTGAACCTTCCCCGTTTGGAGGCATCTCTAAACCCAAGACCTGCATCAGAGCCTGAGGGTCAGATCCTTTCCAGCTCTCTGCCAGCCTCCCTACCCTGTAGGGTTGGGGCTTAGGGCTGGGGTGCAGCAGCCTTCCCGGACCTGGGGAGCGTTGCTGCCAAACGGGAAAGGGTGACCACTGATGGGGACTGGGCTTTTCTTTGCTGCTCTGTGCACAGAGTGGCTGTGGGTGGCAGTTCGAGGTGGACTCAACTTAGTGACAAGAAACCTTTTTATTTCAAGCTTACGTTTACTATAATAGTAAACCGAGACAGTATCATGAAATGGGAAAGATGAAGTAACCCATTTTCTGACCCTTTTCTATGATGCCTGTTTTTTCACAGTGAAGCCAGGCCTGTGTGGGTCTGTGTTTTCCCGAGGCTCTAGGTCCCTATATGGAATGCATGTGGGACAAGGCAGTGCCAAGGCCATGCAGCCTGGTGGGGGCCAGTGTGCGACATGAGGGGCCACCCGAGGCGCACTGGGACCTCCTGGGCTCCAACTTCCCCCCTAGGGCAGGACTCAGTGGTCTAAGTTTATCCAGCTAGGTGATGGCTGAAATGGGCCAGTGCCTTGGCAGGGGACCCAGGTGGGGTGAGGACGAGATTCCCACACCAGCTGTGGGAGCTGGAACCTTCCAGATGCTGAGACTGTGGGGTGGACACCGGGCAGGGTCCATGAAGGTGCATATGGGGCCACAGGCCAGGTGTCATCCCTGTGTTCCCTGTGACTTAGTGCCTGCTCCATAGACATCAGTTCCCTCCTGGGTGTGTCATGGTGTCTTAGGTGTATCAGCCATCAATAGGAGCCCCACCAAGCCAGCTCCATCTACATGCACTTTGCTGCCCGCACAGGTGCCTCGGAGGGCCAAAGGGAGAGGGCAGGGGTGCAGCTTGGTGGGAGAGGGTCTGAATGGGGGAGGCTGAGCAAACCTTAGAGCTGACAGGCCAGGCGTGGTGGCTCACACCCGTAATCCCAGCACTTTGGAAGGCCAAGGCAGGTGGATCACCTGAGATCAGGAGTTCGAGACCAGCCTGGTCAACATGGTGAAACCCGTTTCTATTAAAAATACAAAAAAAAGTGGGCGGGTGCGGTGGCTCACGCCTGTAATCCCAGCACTTTGGGAGGCCGAGGCGGACAGATCACAAGGTTAGAAGTTCGAGACCAGCCGGGCCAATATGGTAAATCCCTGTCTCTACCAAAAATATAAAAATTAGCCGGGTGTGGTGGCAGGCGCCTGTAGTCCCAGCTACTCGGGAGGCTGAGGCAGGAGAATCACTTGAACCTGGGAGGTGGAGGTTGCAGTGAGCCGAGATCACACCACTGCATTCCAGCCTGGGCAACACAGCAAGACTCCGTCTCAAAACGAAACAAACAGCCGGGCACGATGGCTCACCCCTGTAATTCCAGAACTTTTGGGAGGCCAAGGCAGGCGGATCACCTGAGGTCAGGAGTTTGAGACCAGCCTGATCAACATGGAGAAACCCCGTCTCTACTTTAAAAAAAAAAAAAAAAAAAGAAAGCTGGGCGTGGTGGCATACGCCTGTAATCCCAGCTACTGAGGAGACTGAGGCAGGAGAATTGCTTGAACCTGGGAGGTGGAGGTTGCGTTGGGCCAAGATTCCGCCATTGCACTCCAGCCTGGGCAACAAGAGCGCAATTCTGTCTCAAAAAACAAAACAAAACAAAATTTAAAAAAGACTAGGCGTGGTGGGTCACGCCTGTAATCCCAGCACTTTGGGACGCTGAGGCGGGCAGATCACCTGGGGTAAGGAGTTCGAGACCAGCCTGGCCAACATGGCAAAATACAAAAAATAGCCAGCTGTGGTGGTGTGCGCCTGTAATCCCAGCTACTAGGGAGACTGAGGCTGGAGAACTGCTTGAACCTGGGAGGTGGAGGATGCAGTGAGCTTTAAAAAACAAACAAAAAGCCAGGCGTGGTGGCATGAGCCCATAATCCCAGCTACTTGGGAGGCTGATATGGGAGAATTGCTTGAACCCAGGAGTCGGAGGTTGCAGTGAGCCAAGATCGAGCCACTGCACTCCAGCCTGGGTGACAGAGTGAGACTCCGTCTTTTTAAAAAAAAAAAAAAAAAAAAAGCTTAGCACTGACAAAGGCAGGTTCTCTGTGGAGGGGGCCGCAGGCTGCGCTGTCTTCCAGGAAAGCCAGGGAGGGGGAGCTCTCGGGAAAACGGTCCCAGCGTCTCCACCTGGTTTTCTCAGCACAGGATCCCTGCTTGGTTCTCACCCCTTGCTAGAGTTTGCCCCATTCCTCAGCAGGTGGCAAGCCCTGGAGGGAGCCTGCGGTCTGGAAGAGATGTTGGACGGGAGCCCTGGCTTTCCTGGGAGGGACAGTTTCGTGTGCTGCGTGTCCCCAGGTTCCTAGCTGGGGGCGGCGGCTTTCCTGCCCTGTGCCTGTTCAGGACTGGCAGTGGGGCATGGGCAACCACTCACTTGGCGAAAGGAAGTGCCCTGTCCGACTGAAGGAAGGTCCTGCTAGTGGTGTCTCAGAAGCCCTGATTCTCGGGGCAGGAACCTTCCAAAGGCTCCTGTCAAGTTCACTTACCTCTCTCTTCTGGCCTGCCTTTGTCGTCTTCAGGAGCCTGGTTCTGGACGGACGACATAGAGGACCACGATGAGGAAGACGACGAGGACTTCCTGGCGGAGGTGGCTGAGGAGGAGAACGAGCCCCCAGGGCTCTGGTCGGCGGCCTACGGCGTGGGGGACGTGCCTGGGACATGGGGCCCCGACGACTCAGATTCGGCGCAGACTCCAGAGGGGTGGGGCCCTGACCAAGGCGGCCTTGGGGTACTGGCCGACGGCTCTGAAGGGAAGCCTTTCCTGCACGGCCGGGAGCCGGCTGCGAACCTGCTGTCGCCCTGGGCGTTCCCCGCTGCAGTGGCTCCGCTGGCCGGGCGGCCCGAGACCACGTGCGACGTGTGCGGCAAGGTCTTTCCGCACCGCTCGCGGCTAGCCAAGCACCAGCGCTACCACGCGGCCGTCAAGCCCTTCGGCTGTGAGGAGTGCGGCAAGGGCTTCGTGTACCGCTCGCACCTGGCCATCCACCAGCGCACGCACACCGGCGAGAAGCCCTTCCCGTGCCCGGACTGCGGCAAGCGCTTCGTCTACAAGTCGCACCTGGTTACGCACCGACGCATCCATACGGGCGAGCGGCCCTACCGCTGCGCCTTCTGCGGCGCGGGCTTCGGGCGCCGCTCCTACCTGGTCACGCACCAGCGCACGCACACGGGCGAGCGGCCCTACCCGTGCCCGCACTGCGGCCGCAGCTTCAGCCAGAGCTCGGCGCTGGCGCGGCACCAGGCGGTGCACACGGCCGACCGCCCGCACTGCTGTCCCGACTGCGGCCAGGCCTTCCGCCTGCGCGCCGACTTCCAGCGCCACCGACGCGGCGGGGGCTGTGCGGAGCCGGGTGGTGACGGCCCCCGGCGGGAGCCCGGCGAGACGGCGGCCGCCGCGGGGCCGGAGGACACCGACCCTGGGCCAGAGGGGCCGGGGGGACCTGAAGCTGGTGAAGCGGATGGAGAGGCGGAGGCCGCGGCCGAAGAGAGAGAAGAGGCGGCGGTGGCGGCGCTCACCCCCAGCGGCAAAGCGGACCCCGCGCCGGACCGGCGCTTCCTGGAGCTGGGCAACGGCCTGGGAGAGGGCGAAGGCCCCTCCTCCCACCCGCTGGGCTTCCACTTCCCGGTGCACCCCAAGTCCTGGCTGCACCCGGACAGCTTCCCGCTCCTGGGCCTACCCGACTTCCGAGAGCGGCTGCCGGTCGACGGGCGCCCGCTCCCGGCGCCCCTGGGGGGCCCGCTCTCCCTAGTGGAGGGGACCGGGCTGGCCTGCGACCCTTTCGGCGGCGGCGGGGCCGGGGGCGGCGGAGGCGGCCTGCGCGCGTTCGGGCCTGCCGTCGGGAGTCTGCTCGCGGAGCCTGCGCCGGCCGCGCTGGCGGAGGAGGAGAGCCCGTGGATCTGCTCGGACTGCGGCAAGACGTTCGGGCGCCGGGCGGCGCTGGCCAAGCACCAGCGCTACCACGCGGGCGAGAGGCCACACCGCTGCGCCGATTGCGGCAAGAGCTTCGTGTACGGCTCGCACCTGGCGCGCCACCGGCGCACGCACACAGGCGAGCGGCCCTTCCCGTGCCCCGAGTGCGGCGCGCGCTTCGCCCGCGGCTCGCACTTGGCGGCGCACGTGCGCGGGCACACCGGCGAGAAGCCGTTCGTGTGCGGCGTGTGCGGCGCGGGCTTCAGCCGTCGCGCGCACTTGACAGCGCACGGGCGCGCGCACACCGGGGAGCGGCCCTACGCGTGCGGAGAGTGCGGTCGGCGCTTCGGTCAGAGCGCGGCGCTGACGCGGCATCAGTGGGCTCACGCCGAGGAGAAGCCGCACCGCTGCCCCGACTGCGGCAAGGGCTTCGGCCACAGCTCGGACTTCAAGCGGCACCGGCGCACGCACACGGGCGAGAAGCCCTTCCGCTGCGCCGACTGCGGCCGCGGCTTCGCACAGCGCTCCAATCTGGCCAAGCACCGGCGCGGCCACACGGGCGAACGTCCCTTCCCGTGCCCTGAGTGTGGCAAGCGCTTTTCGCAGCGTTCGGTGCTGGTCACGCACCAGCGCACACACACGGGCGAGCGGCCCTATGCCTGCGCCAACTGCGGCCGCCGCTTTTCGCAGAGTTCGCACCTGCTCACCCACATGAAGACGCACCGCGGCGCCGCCGCAGCGCCGAGCTCGGGTTCGGCCCCAGCTCCCGCGCCCAAGCCCGAGGCGGCCGCCAAGGGGCCGTCCAGCGTCGGCCCGGGGGAGCGCGGCAGCGCCCTGCTGGAGTTCGCGGGCGGCACAAGCTTCGGCTCGGAGCACCAGGCCGCGTTTGCCGGGCCCTCTGGCGCCTACAGGGAGGGCGTCCTGTGAGGGGCCCGGGGCCGACGGCAGCGCAGCCTGCAGGGCCACCGGCCCCTCGCTCCTCGGGCCCCGGGAGGCTGAGGGTCCCAGTCCTGGGTGCGGTGCCTTCCCTCAGCCCCCGCCCTGCGGCCCCGGGTCTCTTGCCCGCCGGGTCCGTGAGCTCAGCCGGAGACGTGGAGAGCTCTGGAGAGAAGAGCAGCGCGGAGGCAGCGAGGCCTGGGCGCCACCCCCACGGAGACTGCGATATCCCCTGGGTGGGCCCGGGCTGTGAAGCAGGGCGGTAGTTGGCGGGCGATGCTATTTATTTCACCCGAATTCCGACTTCGGTGGCCCAGGGAGCAAGGGACTTGTGCGTTTGCAACCGGCTGTGGCGGCGAGGGAGGGGAAAGCCCTTGCTCCACGGGAGGGTGGGGTCCAGTCACCCAGGTGGGCCAGCGAGATGCCTGGGAGGCCGGTGGGTTTGGCTGACCACTTCCTCTCATTCCTTAGTGGGAGATTTAGGGCCTCCCGGTCATCCGAAGGTTTAATTGCGCGAGGTGAGGGGAGGCCTTGTAGGTTTCCAAAGGGCGGAGCTCCAATGGGAAAACTTGAAACTTGTCGTCTGCAGATATTTATTTCCACCTCTCGTATGGCCTAAAGAATCTAGAAGAAAAAAGCCAGATACCAAACTTACGGCCAGGCAGACGGGTCGCGGGTGTTGACAGGGTCCTGAGGGAGTTTGAAGCCTTATTCTCGAGCCGCCTGCTGTCCTCTCCACACGGGCACAGAGGGCACCCGGGCGCCCGCTGCACCGGTTCGGTTTTGGTCTCTGCTTCTCTCAGTCCTTTGGTACTTTCACCTCCTTCAGCCGGAGGTGGCAAACTCAGACATCTTTGGGCACCCGAGGCCCTCGCAGCCCTGAGCCCCAGCTTTCACTTCCCTGGGCTGCCCGTCTCCCGGAATAGGCAGACGCTCCGTCCTCGGAGCCCAGCGCTCACTTAGAGCGACTGAGGTTGGTTGAAGGATCTTCCCCCACATCCCATAATTAGGGCCCTAGGACACCCGCAGGTCCCTTTAACTCTGCTTCTGTCATTACACTAGAACAAGTAGTGTTTCTGTTTAGAGTCCCATTTCACAAATTGGTTAGTGGAGGCACCCGTGTCCTGGCAGCTTGCACAGTGGCTGTCCACCTCTGGGGGGTGTGGACCTGAGCCGTGGCTCAGTGACAAACCAGGCACCCAACTATGCAAGGCCCCTGCCTGGTGGGCGCCCCACCCTCCGCACTGGGCCCATGGAAGCCACTGGGCAGGCAGCTGGGGTGTAGTTCATGTGAAGCCCCCCTCCCCTCATGCTTTTGGGGCCACTGTGAGTGGGGCCAGGAAACGGATTTTTGGTGCAGCTGCATTTCCTTATAGACCTAGTTCCTTCCACGTTAGTGTAGACATGGCCTTGGGGGCTGAGCGCAGCAGCCAGGCTGCCTGGGCTGGGGGCGGGTAGGAGGCACGGTAGTTGGTGGGTGGGAAGAGGGCCTGGGTGGTGGCAGTCAGTTAGCCTGGCTGGGTGAGGTTGCGGGGCGGGGTGGTGAGGAGAGCAGGGGTCCCAGGGAGGCATCGGGGTGCTGGGTAATGGCCTCAGCCCTGGGTTTCTCCTCTCCCTGTGGGACAGGAGTCTCAGAAAGGGCCAATGGCAAGGTGGGCTCGGGGGCTCTGGGATCTCAGCTCTAGCCCTATATGGCCAGGATCTGCTGTCCCTGCCCCTCCTGGGCCCCAGCAGCTGTCCTGCAGCCGTTGGCAGGAGGGCCTGGCTTTAATAAAGAGTGGACAAACTGAGCTTCTGACTGGACTCCATGCTGTTGCCACTTCTTGGAACCTGTCGGGGAGGCTTTGCGCGGCCTCAGGTCCAACTTGCTTCTGCACATATTTTTAAAAGATTTTCTCTTTTAAGAAATTAGAATCGGTCCTAGGATGGCCCATGAGGAGTCAGCCCCAGGCCAGTGTGGCCCTGTGCTGCCCATGCTCACCGTCTTCCTTGGTGGCCCTCACCCTCTTCACACTTGATGTAGTGCAAACACCTGTCTTGGGCCATTACTGTTTGTGAAGGTGTTGGCTAGGCTTCTGGAGGCCAGAGTGAGGGGCCAGGTGCCCTTCCTGGTGATCCAAACACATTCCCAGTCCTTTCCTCAGAGGCCCCCGCACCATGTGGCTCATCCAGGGCTCACCTGCTCCAGTACCAGGGCAAGGTGCACATCTCCAGGGCCCCAAAATGCCTTCCTTAAAGCTGATTTGTTGATTTCTTTATTCTTATCACATGGTAACCCACGATCAGATCTGACCCTCCTGTCCTTTCTCTATGGGTCTGAAAAATAAGAACTGCTGTAATCAAATGTGATCTGGAGGCATCAGAACAGAGCAACCTAATACTTCTTTTCTCACCCAGGCTGGAGTGCAGTGGCGCGATCTTGGCTCCGCCTCCCGGGTTCAAGCAATTCTCCTGCCTCAGACTGCCAAGTAGCTGGGATTACAGGCATGTGCCACCATGCCTGGCTAGTTTTTTGATATTTTTAGTAGAGATGGGGTTTCACCATATTGGCCAGGCTGGTCTCGAGCTCCTGATCTTGTGATCTGCCTTCCTTGGCCTCCCAAAGTGCTGGGATTACAGGTGTGAACCCCCATGCCCGGCCAGAGCAACCTAACATTTCAATAGAAAAAAAATAAAGCTGGGCATGGTGGTATGCATCTGTATTCCCATCTACTTGGGAGGATCTCCTGAGACCAGAAATTCAAGGCCAGCCTGGGCAATGTATTGAGACCCCATGTCTGAAACAGACTTTTGAGTGGCAGACAAATACAAAGACCTAGTTTAAAAATGCAACCCCTTGAGGATCTTATAGTCTAGTCAGAAAAGTTAAATGAGGCTGGGTGTAGTGGCTCATGCCTGTAATCCCAGCACTATGGGAGGCCAAGGTGGGTCCCTTGAGCCCAGGTGGATTCCTTGAGCTCAGGAGTTCGAGGCCAGCTGGGACAACATGGCAAAACTCTGTCTCTATAAAAAATACAAAAATTAGCTGGGTGTGGTGGCGCATGCTTGTAGTCCCAGCTACTCTGGAGACTGAAGTGGGAAGACTGCTTGAGCCTGGGAGGCAGAGGCTGCAGTGAGCTATGATCTCTCCATTGCACTCCAGCCTGGGTGACAGAACAAGACCCTATCTCACCAAAAAAAAAAAAAAAAAAGATTTCCCGATACAACTTAAAATTGACTGTCCAGCCAAATACTTACAAAAAAAAAAAAGTTTATAGGGAGAAAAATACCTACTACCCCCCCATCCAATGGTCATAGAAAAAAGAAGTAGACACCCTTTATTGCCAAGGAGGAGTTAAACCCTAGTGACCTGTGAAATGTGAGTCACGAAAGGTGGCACTTAGAGGGGTCCCTCAACCCTGAGCATCATTTTTCCGTCCACCTACCTTTGTTACGTCCTTTCTCCCTTGCCTGTTTCCCCAACCTTCTTTTCTGATTCCTTTTGTCCTGATCTTTTCACTTAACTCATCCAACATTTCCTTCTATCTCCTTTTTTCTTTCTCTAATTGGCTACATATGGAATAAAGTATTTTGAATTACTGGGTTATATCTATTAAATAAAGCTTTATGATCTTTGCTCTCTTTTTTTTTTTTTTTCCTGATTATAAAAATACATACTAGGACCAGGCACGGTAGTTCACTCCTGTAATCCCGGCACTATGGGAGGCTGAGGCGGGTGGATCCCTTGAGCCCTGGAGTTCGAGACCAGCCTGGACAACATGGTGAAATTGCTACCAAAACATTAAAAAATGTTAGCTGAGTGTGGTGGCATGCACCTGTGGTCCCAGCTACATGGAAGGCCGAGGCTGCAGTGAGTCAAGATCCCACCACTACACTCCAGCCGGGGCAACAGAGTGAGATCCTGTCTCAAAAACAAAAGCAAATTCTCTAACTCAGTGAATTTGAACACTTCTGACTCGTGATCCACAGTGAGAAACCCATTTTCCATCATTGAACCTGAGTGTGCGTATGTGATACACACACTTAGTGCACCAAAACTTACCTTTACTGCGTTTTTAAATTCCACCTCTTTCCATCTATTTCATTTTCTTTAAAGCCAATCTCAATTCATGATGAGTCAGGATCTGCAGTGTGAAAGCCATGGTTTGAATCCCTCTAAGCTGTAGCTCATCACACCCCCTTCTGAGCAGGACCTGCACCCAGCTCCAGGAAGGGGGCTTGCCCAGCGTTCAGCAAAGACAGGCCAGGGTGGGACGCATATCAGGAAACGCTTTGGTGCAGAAGCACCTCTGTCTGAGCTACCTGCATTTAAGGAGGTGCTAGCCATGAAGAGACGTGGGGCAGCCCTTGGTAAACTGGACGAGTAAGGCAGCCAGGACAGTGCACCTTCCTGCAGGCCCAGAACTCCTTTTCTCTCCAGGGACTGGGCATTGAGGTCGCTGCTGCTTCTGGGGACCCAGGAACTCGGGGCTCTTTCCTTTTCCCCCTTGTCCTCCTCCCTGCCCTGTCCCCTCTCAGGGAGAGATTCCAGGACAGATAACAATGGCCGCTAATACATGTGTCCCAGACTCTGTCCTGAGAGCTTTATGTGAGTTAATTCCATTTAGTTCTCACAATGTTATTGTCATTCCCGTTTTGCAGATGAAGAAACCGAGGCATAGAGAGGTTCAGTCATCTGCCCCAGGTTTGAATGACATGTGACCCCAGCATGCTTAAGGGCATTTCCGAATTTGCTCTAGAGGGAGCCGTGCAAAGACCAGGCTACTGCAAGCATGATGGTCGCATACAAGAGCCTGTGCAGCCAGGCTCTGTTGCTGCAGGCATGTAGTGGGGTGCAAGCTGTCTATTGTCTGTTTCAGTTCTGCCTGCTGTTACAAATGACACCTCCCCCAAAGCACACACACACACTTGGTGGGTTACTATCACAGCCGTTTGACAATGTGCAAAGATTCCAGGGATCAGGAATGCAGGTGGCCACAGCAGGGCTGGCTTTCTTTCCCTGTTTCTTCACTTCTAGGACCTCAGCAGGGAAGGGACTTAGCAGTCGGCATCATGCACCTGTAATTGGGGCTGCAGTAACTTGGCAACTAGGACTGTCCGCTGGCATGCACACAGGCGTCCTCCTGTGTGGCGTGGCTTCCTCAGCGTACTTGGATTTCTTCTATGGTGGCCTTGAGATCTGAGCATGTCCCACATACGAGGCAGAAGCTGTATGGCCTCGGGCCGTGCGCAGTGGCTCACGCCTGTCATCCCAGCACTTTGGGAGGCTGAGATGGGCAGATCACTTAAGGTTCAAGAGCAGCCTGGCCAAAATGGTGAAACCCTGTCTCTACTAAAAATACAAAAATTAGCCAGGAGTGGTGGTGCATGCCTGTAGTCTCAGCTACTCAGGAGGCTGAGAGAGGAGAATTGCCTGAACCCAGGAGATGGAGTTTGCAGTGAGCCAAGATCACACCACTGCACTCCTGCCTGGGCTGCAGAGTGAGACTCTCAAAAAATAAAAAATAAAATAAAAGAAGCTGTATGGCCTCATCTTAGAAGTTGTGCACCACCATATCCACCATACTCTACTGACTGGAGCTGATTCAAAGGGTGGGACACAGACCCCAATTCTCAACGGTAAGAATGTCACAAAATTTCATGGTCATTATTATTTTTTTAAAGCACAAATACTTTTATATTCAGCCCCTGGAGAGCCATCACATGTTTGAAAAGTTAAAACATGAACCAAAGGATCTAGTTTTAAAGACACAGCAATGAGGCCAGGTGTGAGGTTTTGTCATCCCAGCACTTTGGGAGGCAGAGGTGAGAGGATTCCTTGAGCCCAGGAGTTCAAGACCAGCCTGAGCAATAAAGCAAGACCCTGTCTCTACAAAAAAATAAACAACAGCCGGGTGTGGTGGCATGCGTCTGTGGTCCCAGCTACTTGGGAGGCTGAGGTGGGAGGCTCGCTTGAGCCTGGAAGAGGGAGGTTGTAGTGAGCTGAGATCGCGCTGCTGCGTTCAAGCCTGGGTGACAGAGCAGGATCCCATCTCAAAACAGAACAAAAAACCCCGCTATGATTGGGTGAAATCCTACCCATGTAATAGAATTATCCATATTAGTAACAAAGTATAAAATGAAAGGAGAGTCTCTTAGAAGTTTGAAATTCTTCTGCAGACAGTTTTTGTTTGTTTGTTTGTTTTTTTCCCACACTCTGTTGTCCAGGCTGGAGTGCAGTGGTGCGATCTTGGCTCACTGCAAGCTCTGCCTCCTAGGTTCACGCCATTCTCCTGTCTCAGCCTCCCGATTAGCTGGGACTACAGGCGCCCGCCACCACGCCCGGCTAATTTTTTTTTTTGTATTTTTAGTAGAGACGGGGTTTCACCGTGTTAGCCAAGATGTTCTTGATCTCCTGACCTCGTGATCTGCCTGCCTCGGCCTCCCAAAGTGCTGGGATTACAGGTGTGAGCCACCGCGCCCAGCCCAGTTCTGTCTTCTTTATTCAAGAGGTTTGTAGTCATTTTCAGAATTCACTCCAGAGCCAACTTTTTAATTTTAGATTTTAGTATCAGCAAACAAGGCTGGTTGTGGTGGCTCATGCCTGTAATCCCAACCCTTTGGGAGGTTAAGGTGGGCGGATTGTTTGAGCCCAGGGGTTTGAGACCAGCCTTGGGCAACATAGCAAGACTCTGTCTCTACTAAAGATACCAAAATTAGCCAGGCGTGGTGGCACACCCCAGTAATCCCAGCTACTTGGGAGGCTGAGGCACGAGAATCATTTGAACCTGGGAGGTGGGGTTGCAATGAGTCAAGATCATGCCACTGCACTCCAGCCTGGGTGACAGAGCGAGACTGTGTCTTGAAAAAAAAGAAAATTAGTATCTTCCTTCTTTCCAGTGTAGACTAAAAAAATTTAGCATCTTCCGGCTCTGCTGTGATTATTTCACATTGCATACCTATATCAAAATATCTCATGTACCCCATAAACATATACACCACCTATGTACCCACAAAAACTAAAAATTAAAAAACAGTATCGGCTGGGTGCGGTGGCTCACGCCTGTAATCCCAGCACTTTGGGAGGCTGAGGCGGGTGGATCACCTGAAGTCGGGAGTTCAAGACCAGCCTGACCAACATGGAGAAACCCCGTCTCTACTAAAAATACAAAATTAGCCAGGCATGGTGGCACATGCCTGTAATCCCAGCTACTCAGGAGGCTGAGGCAGGAGAATTGCTTGAACCCAGGAGGCGGAGGTTGCAGTGAACCGAGATCGCGCCATTGCGCTCTAGCCTGGGCAAAAAGAGCGAAACTCCGTCTCAAAAAAAACGACAACCAAAAAAGCACAACAACAAAACAAAACAAAACAAAACAAAAAAAACAGTATCTTCCAAGATTCATGAAGATATTGCCTGTGTAAAATCAGAACGGGATGGTGGGAAAAAGAGAAATGAAGAGAAAAAGTTTTTTTTCCAAGTTTGTTCTTAAACTTGGAAATTAAACATAATGGCCGGAAAGAAAAAGAAAGAACAGCAGATAAAGTTTCTCTCTTAAGATACAGAGCAAAAAAGAGGAAGAGGCAGAAATAATGATACGGAGGATTGACACAAGAATCTCCACACTCAGGTAATAGGAATTCAATAAGGAGGGAGGAACAGAACACGTCTGTTGCACAGGCTGGAGTGCAGTGGCACAGTCATAGCTCAACGCAGCCTCGACTTCCTGGGCTCAAGCAATCCTCCTGCCTCAGCCTCCTGAGTAGCTGGGGCTATGGGAATGCACCACCAAGCCTGGCTAATTTTTGTATCTTTTATAGAGATGGGGTTTCATTCACTATGTTGCCCAGGCTGGTCTCGAACTCCTGGGCTCAAGCAATCCTCCCACCTCAGCCTCCCAAAGTGCTGGGATTACAGGCATGAGCCACTGTGCCTGGCCAGATCCACCCTACTCTTAACTAATTACATCTCTAATGACTCTATTCCCAAATAAGGCCACATTCTGATACACTGAAATGGGAGTTAGGACTTTGACAAATCTTTTGTTTTTGTTTGCGGGGGTCGGGGGGTGGGAGTGGGGGGCGGGCTGCTGGGGGGCACAATCAACCGGTAACACAAGGGAAAGAAGCAAACCAGCCAAGAGACAGAACTAAATGCCATCCTGATGTTGCTGTTTGGGCCCCTAGATCTGGCTGTGTCTGAAGCTAGCAAGAGCCATCCCGGACTTTTAACGTTACTTAAAGACAATAGTTTTACTTTTTTGGCGTAAGCTCATTTCAGTTGGGTTTCTACATTTGCAGCAGAAAAGGCCCTTGATGGCAAAGCATCCTTCAGAGTGTAGCCTAAGTATCTGTTTCTCAGGTCTTCTCTGTTCCCTTAATCTAATTTAGATTTCTCTGTTCTATTTTTTTTTTTTTTTTTTTGAGATGGTGTCTTGCTCTGTTGCCCAGGCTGGAGCCCAGTGACATGATTTTGGCTCACTGCAAACTCCACCTCCCAGATTCAAGCGATTCTCCTGCCTCAGCCTCCGGAGTAGCTGGGATTACAGGCACCCACCACCACACCCAGCTAATTTTTTGTATTTTTAGTGGAGTTAGTAGAAATGAGATTTCACCATGTTGGCCAGGGTGGTGTTGAACTCCTGACCTCAAGTGATCCACCTGTCTCTGCCTCTCAAAGTACTGGGATTACAGGCATAGCCACTGTGCCCAGTCCCCCACCACTGTCCCCCAGGCTGGAGTATAGTGGTGCGAACTCAGGTCACTACAGCCTTCACCTCCTGGGATAAGGTGATTCTCCTATCTCAGTCTCCTGAGTAGCTGGGACTACAGGTGTGCACTACCACACCAGCTAATTTTTGTATTTTTTGTAGAGACAGGGTTTCGCCATGTTGCCCAGGCTGGTTTCGAACTCCTGGGCTCGAGCTATCCGCCTGCCTCGGCCTCCCAATCCCTGTTCTGTTCTTTCATAGTCCCCTGTGGGCTCTGACTTTCATAGTTCTTAGCTTCGGTTATTACATTATTATGTGTGTTACTGATTGAATGACTGTTTCCTCCAAGAGACAGTGTGATCCAACAAGGAAGGTTCTTTTTTTGTTGTTCTTTCTCCCCATGGACCAGCACAGTGCCTAGTAAAAAAAAGTAATTATCTGCATAATAAACATGTTTGAATGAATGGGTCATTGACTGGAGAAAGGTGACATGTAGACCTAGAGACATCAGATTTGGGGCGGTCCCCAGCTAATGACAATTCCTTGCTGAACTGCAGAGCCTCAACCCGCTCCAACCTTTTTTTTGAGATGGAGTCCTGCTCTGTCGCCCAGGCTGGAATGCAATGGTGCGATCTCAGCTCACTGCAACGTCTGCCTCCTGGATTCAAGGGATTCTCCTGCTTCAGCCTCCCCAGTAGCTGGGATTACAGGCGGGCACCACCACACTCAGGCTAATTTTTGTATTTTTAGTAGAGACGAGGCTTCACCGTGTTGGCCAGGCTGGTCTCAAACTCCTGACCTCGGGTGATCCGCCAGCCTCAGCCTCCCAAAGTGCTGGGATTACAGGTGTGAGCCACTGCCTGTATGGGAGGGGATGTGGAGGTGGGGGGTGAAGGGGCGGGGGCGGGGATGTGAAGGTGGGGATGATGGGGGAGAGAGTGACGATGTAGAGGTGGGGTGTGAAGGGGATGGGGAGAGGGTGTGAAGGTGGAGGGTGAAGGGATGGGGCCCGCACAGTCCCCGCCCCCATATGGGCGGAGCTTCCTGGCCAGGCCTGTGTCGCGGCAGAGCCTGGCGGGCTTTGCGCAGGCGCTTGTGCCCTCGCGGGGCTTCCGTGCACTTCGCCTGCGGGGTCGTGCTAGGGCCGCGGGTGAGCCTGGGGACTGCGGAGCGGGCGCAGGGCGCGTCCGGACAGTCGCAGCCCTGGCCCCTGGGACCGCCTTCCCCGCATGGGATTGGGCTCCGCGCCTAGGTGGGGCGGGGACGGGGACGGGGGCGGGGAAGGGGGGGGGGGGGGGCCGCTCCCAGCAGGGGGCCGCCGGGGCCGCATTCCGGTTTCCTCGACTGGCTGCGGCGGCGGTGCGCTGTCGGCCCAGCAGGTGCGGCGGGGGCAGGGTCACGGGTGTCGCGCGCCGCCGTGGGCCCTCCTCCGCGGTGCCTCGCGTGAGGCCCGTGCCAGGGCCCGCTGAGTCTGGGCAGCTCGTGGGCCGCCTGGCTCCCGCCTGGGGCCTCCGGGCGCTGCATCCCGCAGCTTCTGGGAACCGTGCGCGCCCACAGGCGGACTTGGGCCTCGAACAAGGTTCTTGCTAAATTGAGTTGTCCCCTAGGCTTTGCTGGACAGAGCGGCTCCACTGCGTTGACAAGGAGGGGTCTCAGGGACAGGAATCTCAGCGGGAAGACAACCCCTCCTCCGAAGGGAGGCCCATCAGGGCTTCAGAAAAGGGGCCGAGAGACGCATAAGAGGAGCGTGTGGTGCGGAGGGGCCTGGGCTTAGGAAGGAAGCCCTGAAAGACCCAACAGAGGAAGGGAGCTGGGCAGAGGGTGATAGCAGGGGCCAGACTGAGCGAACAGTGCCCAGGCTGGTGTCAAACTCCAGGCCTCAAGTGATCCTCCCGCCTTGGCCTCCGAGGGTGCTGGGGTTATGGGCATGAGCCACTTTGCCTGGCCTAGTCAATTCTGTTTTAAATGTTTGTGTTTGTGAAGTGAGACAAAAATTGTTAAAGCAATGGGAAACATTGCAGGTTTAAGCTCCACTAAGTCATATTGGAGTCAAAAAGGGATGCGGGGATGTGGTTCCCTCCTTTCCTTCTGCAGGGTCAAGGTTACCCAGCGGACGGGGGTGCTTTTAGGAGAATTAGGCGGGTGCAGAGCTGCCAGATCGCTCATTCTGTTTCTTCCCCCTTTTTTCAGGTATACTATTTGAAGAACAGGTTTCCATGCTCTTAGAGGAGCATCAGAGAATGAACAAACCCCAGGTGAGTTTCTTTTTGTAGATTCTTTTTCGTTTTCCAGGGGATTTGCTGGCTTTTATAAAATTCGTTGATTCAGATGGACATTTAGAAAGCTACTTCAGGGTAAATGGGGAGTGAGGCAGCTGAGCAGCAGGCAGAGGCAGCTGCGGATCCCTGTGGTCATGTGATCCTACAGTCGTCAAAGGGGAGTGGCAGATTGGTCTTTTTCTTTTGAGACAGTCTTGTTCTGTTGCCCAGGCTGGAATGCAGTGACATGATCTTGGCTCACTACAACCTTCACCTCTGGGGTTCAACCAAATCTCATGCCTCGGTCTCCCGAGTAGCTGGGACTACAGGTGCTCACCACCACACCCGGCTAATTTTTGTATTTTTTATAGAGACGGTTTTGCCATGTTGGCCAGTCTGGTCTCGAGCCCCTGACCTCAAGCAGCCCTCCTGCCTGGGCCTCCCAGAGTGCTGGGATTATAGGCATGAGCCACTGCACCCGGCCCTTATTTGTCTTTTTTCTTCCTAATCTGCACTTCATTTTCACTGGCCGCCAAAAGAAATGAACTAGTTACTCTTGGGACAGAAAGATTTCCTGGAGTCTGAAAAAATGTCTGAACATCTTTATGGAGCAAAGAACCTTGCAATCAACCTCCCTGTTGCCTGCAATTGTTCTTTGTTGGAAGTGGAGGGTAGAACTCAGGTTTTATTCATTGTCTGGATCGACCACATTTTCTTCACCTCTTCATTTGCAGATGGACATTTAGGCTGTTTCCACCTTTTCCTTGTTGTAAATAATGCTGCTATGAGCATTGGGGTACAGGTATCTGTTCATTCATTCGCATGTTAGTCTGCTTTGTGTAATCTTGCCACTTCCCTGCCACCTGCCCGGGACGTCCTGATAAAGCCTAACCGCAGTGCATGTTTTCCCAACCTGGCCTTCCTAGAATATTCTGCTGCATTGGCATTGAACTGCTTTCACCTTCTAGAAAGGCCCCTCTCCCTGGTGTCTTGTGACATGCTTCTTGTGGCTTTATTCCTGCTGCTCAGATTTCTTGGTGCCCCTCATTGTGTCTTCCTCCTGCTCATTCTCATGGCTTATGTCTAGATGTCCATCCTTGACTCCCTCATCTTTTTACTCCGCCAGTCTTTCCCGAGTATTTCATGCCCTCTGTAGTGGTAGGGACAGGAGGCAGGGAAATTCTGGGCAGAAGAGGGCATGTCCCTGGCGAGGGCCCCACCCTCAAGCCGAAAAGCCTGACACCGTGGTCCAAAGTGGGAATTTACATCCCTGTTTTCCTGCTCGAATGTTGCCTTTTCCCAGACCACCCATGGCCCACCCCGCCCCCCCATCCTGTGCCCATAAAAACCCTGGGTTTTGTCTGTAGAAGCCCTTTGTATTTCCATATCAGTTTTAGGGCCGGGGGTGATGGCTCACGCCTATAATCCCACCACTTTGGGAGGCCGAGGCGGGCGGATCACCTGAGGTTTTAGCCTGGCCAACATGGTGAAACCCCATCTCTACTAAAAATACAAAACTTAGCCAGGCATAGTTACATGCACCTGTAATCCCAGCTACTAGGGAGGCTGAGGCGGTAGAGTCGCTTGAATCCAGGAGGTGGAGGTTGCAGTGAGATGAGATTGTGCCACTGTACTCCATCCTGGGCAACAAGAGTGAAACTCTATCAAAAAAACAGAAAAAAATTAGAACCAGCTTGTATATATCTACAAAGAAACATTTAGGATTAAGGTTGGAATTGAACTTGTAGATAAGTTGGGGGAGAATGGACCTCTTTATTTCTACGTCTATTGAAGTCTTTAACTTACTGCAGGATTGTTTTGTAGTTTACAAGGCACAGGTCTGGCACATCTGTCAAATGTATCCCTAAGTGTTTCATTTTTTTTGATACTCTTGTAAATGGTATTGAGTTTCAATTTATGATTGTTCATTGCTAGTATGTAGAAATACCAGATTTTGTATGTTTATACTGTATCCTGCAACCTTATTAAACTCACTAGTTCTAGTAGCTTTCTTGTAGGTTCTGCAAGATTTTCTACATGGACAATTCTATCATGTCATTTATAAATAGTTTTACTTCTCTAATCTGTATGACTTTTTGTTGTTTTATTGCATTGACGAAAACCGCCCATATAATGTTGAACAGAAATGAGATGGGACATCTTTGCCTTTCTTTTTTTTTTTTTTTTTTGAGACAGAGTCTCGCTTGTCGCCTAGGCTGGAGTGTGCAGGGCGCTGACCTCGCCTTTGCCACTGCAGCCTGCCTCCCTGGCTCACGCTGCATTCTTCTGCCTCACCTCCTGAGTAGCTGGGACTAGGCGCCTGGCCACCGGCCTGCTAATTTTTTTGCATTTCTTTAGTAGAGACGGGTTTCACCAGGTTAGCCAGGATGGTCTCATCTCCTGACCTCAGATCCACCGGGCCTCCCAAAGTGCTGGGATTACAGGCGTGAGCCACCGCGCCCGGCCATCTTTGCCTTTCTTATTTTAATTTTAGGAGGACAGCACTAAGTCTTTCACCATTACTGTGATGGCAGCTGTTGGTTTTTCATGGGTGCTTTTTATTAGGTTGAGAAAATTTCCTTTTATTCTTTTTTTTTTTCTTTTTTTGAGACGGAGGCTTGCTCTGTTGCCCAGGCTGGAGTGCAGTGGCGTGATCTCAGCTCACTGCAAGCTCCGCCTCCCAGGTTCAGGCCATTCTCCTGCCTCAGCCTCCTGAATAGCTGGGACTACAGGCGCCCACCACCACACCCGACTAATTTTTGTATTTTTAGTAGAGATGGGGTTTCACTGTGTTAGCCAGGATGGTCTTGATCTCCTGACCTTGTGATCCACCCCCCTCGGCCTCCCAAAGTGCTGGGATTACAGGCGTGAGCCACCGCGCCTGGCCTCCTTTTATTCTTAAACTGTTGAAAGTTCTTTTTTTTCAAATCAGGAATCAGTGTTTTGTCAAATCCTTTTCTGCATCTATTGATAAAATTATATGGTTTTCCTTATCTGTTTGTTAGTATCATAAATTATGTTTGATTTTTAAATATTAGTGTTCACCTGGTACAAACTTGTTCTAATATTCTTACCCTGTCTTGTATCTGTGGAATTTCTAGTGATGTTATCACTAGATGTGATAACATCCTTGATGGTGATAATTTGTGGGTGCTGCCTGCTCCTCTTCTCTGTCTCTCATCAGTGTAGCTAGAGGTTTGAAACATTTATTGATTTATTTTATTTTATTTTATTTTTTATTTTTTATTTTTTTTGAGACGGAGTCTCGCTCTGTCACCCAGGCTGGAGTGCAGTGGCCGGATCTCAGCTCACTGCAAGCTCCGCCTCCCGGGTTCACGCCATTCTCCTGCCTCAGCCTCCCGAGTAGCTGGGACTACAGGCGCCTGCCACCTCGCCCGGCTAAGTTTTTGTATTTTTAGTAGAGACGGGGTTTCACTGTGTTAGCCAGGATGGTCTCGATCTCCTGACCTCGTGAGCCGCCCGTCTCGGCCTCCCAAAGTGCTGGGATTACAGGCTTGAGCCACCGCGCCCGGCTATTGATTTATTTTTAAAAGAAACATATATTATTGATTTTTGATTTTCTGTTCTCCATTTTATTGTTTTCTGTTCTTTTATTACTTTTTTCTGACTACTTCGGTATAATTTGCTCTTTTTCAGGTTTCTAAAAAGGTAGAAGATGAGGTCATTGATTTTATTATTATGATTTTTTTGAAGTGGAGTCCCACTCTGTCACACAGGCTGGAGTGCAGTGGTGTGATCTTGGCTCACTGCAACATCCACCTCCCAGGATCAAGTGATTCTCCTGTCTTAGCCTCCCGAGTAGCTGAGATTATAGGTGCCCGCCACCACACCTGGATAATTTTTCTATTTTTAGTATAGATGGGGTTTTGCCATGTTGGCCAGGCTGGTCTCGAACTCCTGACTTCAGGTGATCCACCCACCTTGGTCTCCCAAAGTGTTGGAATTAACAGGAGTGAGCCACCATGCCCGGCCTGCTTTCAAGTTTTTAAGAAAATGTAGTTTAAGGGGCATGATTTGAAAAAGTGGTGTGTGTAGGGGGGTACATTTTCTGGAGGATAACTGAGTTTTTTGCAGAGCCAAAGCTGAAAAGCAAGCTAGTTGAATGTAAGAATCTCTGTTAGACTTGTGACTTGTCTTTGGAAATGAATATTTTAGAAGATATTTATTGTGGATTTTTGTAAAGATACTTTGAACTAATATAAACCTTATTTTATCTGTTGGCACATAGATAGTGGCACGTAGATAGTGGGCTTTATCTATACAGGGTTTTTTTTGTTTTTTGTTTTGTTTTTTTTTAGATGGAGTCTCGCTCTGTCACTCAGGCTGGAGTGCAGTGGTGTGATCTTGGCTCACTGCAAGCTCTGCATCCCGGGTTCACGCCATTCTCCCACCTCAGCCTCCCAAGTAGCTGGGAATACACACACCCACCACCATGCCTGGCTAATTTTGTTTTTGTATTTTTAGTAGACGTGGTTTCACTGTGTTAGCCAGGATGGTCTCGATATCCTGACCTCGTGATCTGCCCACCTCGGCCTCCCAAAGTGCTGGGATTACAGGTGTGAGCCACCGTGCCCGGCCTATCTGTATAGGCCTTAGTCATCTGTTTTCTCTCACATCTCAGCCATCCTGTGGTATTTCTCCTTAACAGCCATGTCTCCAAACACTCCTTTTCACTCCATTTCCTGCTCATGATTTCTGTTGGTCTGACCTCATTTTTCTGTCATGCTTTTCCCTCAGTTAATTCTTCCCTATGTTTAATAATTTCACCTTTTCAGTTTTGAGGGTCATCTTTTTAAAAATAGCAAATATATGTGTGTTCCTCGCTAGTTTTGCCTCCCTTTTCCACTATTGCAGGCAGTTTTCATTTTTATTTTTTGGAACCAAGGTGAAATACATATTTGGGATTTCATCCCAGGAGCCTGGGCCTGAAAATAGAGAATCCATGATATAAATCACACATACATAGGAAATGTGTTAACATTTTTTTTTTTTTTTTTGGAACGGATTTTCGCTCTGTCGCCCCAAGCTGGAGTGCAGTGGTGAGATCTCGGCTCACTGCAAGCTCCGCCTCCCGAGTTGATGTCGTTCTGCTGCCTCAGCCTCCCTCCTTGCTAGGACTATAGGCGCCTGCCACTACGCCCAGCTAATTTTTTGTATTTTTTAGTAGAGACAGAGTTTTACTGTGTTAGCCAGGATGGTCTCGATATCCTGACCTCGTGATCTGCCCACCTCGGCCTCCCAGAGTGCTGGGATTACAGGTGTCAGCCACTGTGCCCGGCCAACATTTTTAACGTATACTTAATTTTTCTCATTTCTAGAAGTCCAGAAATTAAAGAGACCTGATAAAGGAAAGCCAGGAAAATCGAGATAAATATTTGTGGTACACTTCAGTCCTCAGTAACAACACACTGACTAAGAAAAGGGAATACGTTTTTGGGAAAACCCTTAATCTGGGTGCAAACCAGGTTTCTTCAAGAAAAATAGCCTGTCAGTTTGACTCATGTGGAATGAGTCTGAATATGTTTCAGAATCAAGTATTGGTGACAAAAATTATTCCAGTAATAATGCTGATGAAATTAATATAAGTGAGAAGTTGCCTTTTGGTAGTAATCAGGAAAACACTCATACTGGAAAGAAATCTGTTGACTATAACCAAAGTGGGAAGTCACCAAGTCATAGTGAGGACCTTATTGAGGATCAGGAAATTCAAGCTTTGAGACCACCTTTGGAAGATAACAAACATGGAAATGTCTTCCTTGAGAAGGTAGCCATCATCACACAAGAGACAGCTCAAACAGGAGAGAAACCCGATGATTATAAGGAGCATGGAGGAAATGTCAGTGCCACGTCAACTCCCAAAGTTCATCCAGAAACTCACATAAGGAAGAATCACTCTGAAGTTAATGAGTGTGAGAAGTCAACCTTCTTTAGACATCAGAAAGTTAATACAGGGGTGAAAACCCATGGAGCTAATGAAAATGAGAATTTCAGTCACACGTCACATCTTACTGTGCCTCATAGAACTCACACGGTAGAGAAAACTTTTGAATGTAGTCATTGCAAGAAATCTTTTTGCCAGGAGTCCCACCTCACTGAGCATCAGAGGACATGCACAAGAGAGAAACCATGTGAAAGAAATAAATATGGGAAAACCTTTCAGAAATTACAACTTATCAACTCTCAGATAGTACATCGAGAAGAGAAACCCCATGAATGTGGTAAAACCCTAGTGAAGTCAGCCCTCACTAATCACCAGATAATTCAGTCAGAAAAGAAGCTTTATGTATGTAGTGACTGTAAGAAACCTTTTTCTCATAGCTCAGTCCTAAGAGTCCATCAGAGAATTCACACAGGGGAGAAGCCCTATCAGTGTAATGGGAAATCCTAAGCAAAATGAAACTTCAGTCACCATCAGAGAACTCTTACACATGGGAGAAACCATATGAATGTAAGGAATGTAGGAATTCCTTCCATGTGAAACCAAACCTCACTAAACATCAGAAAACACATACGGGGAGAAACCTTTCAAATGTACTGAATGAAGGAGAACTTCCTTCCAGAAGTCACAATTGGCTGATTATTAGAGAAAACACACAGGAGAGAAACCCTGCAAATGTAATGAATTTGTTGGCCAGGCGTGGTGGCTCACGCCTGTAATCCCACTACTTTGGGAGTTTGAGGCGGGTGAATCACGAGGTCAGGAGATCGAGACCATCCTGGCTAACACGGTGAAACCCTCTCTGTACTAAAAATAGAAAAAATTAGCCAGACATGGTGGTGGGCGCCTGTAGTCCCAGCTACTCAGGAGGCTGAGGCAGGAGAATGGCGTGAACCCAGGAGGTGGAGCTTGCAGTGAGCCAGGATCACGCCACTGCACTCTAGCTTAGGCAACAGAGCGAGACTCCATGTCAAAAAAAACCCTTTTTTTTAATGAATATGGAAAATCAATCCTACTATAAGTCAACCCTAAATGTACATCAGGGAAAGCACACAGAAGAGAAACCCTATAAATGTACTGAGTGTGAGAAATGCTTCTCCTATAAATCACCGCTAATTATACATGAGGAAACACAGGTAAGAAACCCTATGAGTGTAATGAATTTGTGAAACCCTTTTGTGTGAAGTCAAGTCTCAATAAACATCAGAAAATTCACACCAGGGAGAAGCCGTATGAATGTAGTGAATGTGGAAAATCTCTATGAATTCAGCCCTCATTGTGCATCAGAGAACTCACACTGGGGAGAAACCCTGTGGATGCAATAAATGTGAGAAGTCCTTCTACAACAAGGATGCCCTCACTAAACATAAGAGAACTCACACAGGGGAGAGGCTACATAAATGTAATGAATGTAGGAAGTCCTTACAACCCTAGTTATACACCAGAGAACTCACACTGGAGAGAAACCTTACAAATGTAATGAATGTGAAAAATCTTTGTATCTGAAGTCACATATATATATATTTTTAATTTTTTGAAATGGAGTCTCACTCTGTAACCCAGGCTGGAGTGCAGTGGCGTGATCTTGGCTCGCTGCAACCTCCACCTCCTGAGTTCAAGTGATTGTCATGCCTTAGCCTCCCAACTAGCTGGGATTACAGGTGCCCGCCACCACACCCAGCTAATTTTTGTATTTTTAGTAGAGACAGGGTTTCACCATGTTGGCCAGGCTGGTCTCGAACTCCTGACCTCAAGTGATCAGCCTGCCTCAGCCTCCCAAAGTGCTGGGATTATAGGCATGAGCTACTGTACTTGGCCTGAAGTCACATCTTAATATTCATCAGAGAATTCACACAGGAAGGAGACCTCATGTACGTAATGAATGTGGGAAGGCCTTTTCTGTGAAGTCAAACCTCACTGATCATCAGAGAACACACTGAGAAGAGAAACCCTATGAATGTACCAAATGTTAGAAAACTTTTCGCCATAAATCTACCTTGACGGTACATCAGAGAACTCATATGGGGAGAAGCCTTAAAAATGCAATGAATGTGGAAAATCTTTCTATATGAAGTCAGCTCTCAGTCAGCATCAGAGAATAAATACATGGGAGAAACCCTGTGAATGTAAAGAATGTGGGAACGCCTACCAGAGGTCACACTTCACTAAATATCATCAAACATACACCACGCAAGAAACCCCATGAATGTAAGGAATGTGGAAAAACCTTCCAGAAGTCACACTTCATTGAACATCAGAGGACACACCCAGGGGAGAAACTCCATGAATGTAATAAACGTGGGAAATCCTGCTGCTATAAGTCACCCTTAACCATTCAGCAGAGAACTCACATGGAAGAGAAGCCCTATCAATGTAGCAAATGTGATACGTATTTCTGTATGAAATCACACCTCCCTGTGCATCAGAGACCTCATACCAGGAAGAACCCTTTTGAGTGTAATGAATGTGGGAAAATGTTTTATGTGAAGTCAAACCTCATCAGTCATCAGAGAACTCACACAGGGGAGAAGCTATATGAATGCAATACATGCGGGAAATCCTGTGTGAAGTCATCGCCCACACAAGAGTGATACCCTGAATTGTAACAAATGTGGGAAATCCTCATGTGTAAAGTCCATTTGTTTTTCAAACCAAAATTCATGGTAGAAACCTTATGAATGTAAATAATGTAGGGGTCTCCTTCTGTGTAAATTAAATCATTAGTTGGCATCAGAAAACACAAGATATAGGGGCTGGAGGCTTCTCCACAAATGAAATGGATATGGGAACATTTTGTGTTATCTTAGAAAATACTGGCCGGGCACGGTGGCTCACACCTGTAATCCCAGCACTTTGGGAGGCTGAGGCAGGTGGATCACCTGAGGTCGGGAGTTCAAGACTAGCCTGGCCAACATGGGAAATCCCATCTCTACTAAAAATACAAAAATTAGCCAGGCATGGTGGTGGTTGTGTGTAATCCTAGCTACTTCGGAGTTTGGGGCAGGAGAATCAGTGGAACCCAGGAGGCAGAGGTTGTGGTGAGCCAAGATCATGCCATTGCACTCCAGCCTGGGTGACAAGAACGAAAACTCTGTCTCAAAAAAAAAAAAAAAAATTACAGAAAACTCAAATGGGAAGAGACCCCTGAGAACAGCTTGTATATTAGTATCTACCAATAAATCAAATATGGTATGTTTCACATAAATCACAGGGAAAGACCAACATAACAGAAATATAAAAGCATTTACAAAGTTCCAGCACATTTACACGTCAGATGATTGATACTGGTGTAAAACTATGTTTGCTGTGCATGAAAGCTTTCATGAAAAATTCAGATATAAGCAGAGAATTAATACTGAGGGGACATCTATTAATTTAGGAGATAGAGATACTTTTTTTTTTTTTTTTTTTGAGAAGGAGTCTTGCTCTGTCACCCAGGCTGGAGTGCTGTGGCGCAATCTCGGCTCACTGCAAGCTCCACCTCCCGGGTTCACGCCATTCTCCTGCCTCGGGCTCCTTCGTAGCTGGGAGCTAACACGCCTGGCTAGTTTTTGTATTTTTAGTAGAGACAGTTGCACTATGTTGGCCAGGATGGTCTTGAACTCCTGGCCTCATGATCCACCCACCTCGGCCATCCAAAGTGCTGGGATTACAGGCATGAGCCACCGTGCCTGGCCCCCTTTTTCTTTTTCTGTGTCCTTTTTTATTTTTATTTCTCTTTCTTTCTTTTTTTTTTAAATTAATTTATTTTTTTTGAGACAGAGTCTCGCTCTGTCGCCCAGGCTGGAGTACAGTGGCCGGATCTCAGCTCACTGCAAGCTCCGCCTCCCCGGGTTCACGCCATTCTCCTGCCTCAGCCTCCCGAGTAGCTGGGACTACTGGCGCCCGCCACCTCGCCCGGCTAGTTTTTTGTATTTTTTAGTAGAGACGGGGTTTCACCGGGTTAGCCAGGATGGTCTCGATCTCCTGACCTCATGATCCACCCGTCTTGGCCTCCCAAAGTGCTGGGATTACAGGCTTGAGCCACCGCGCCCAGCCTCTCTTTCTTTATTTTTATGAGACAGGGTCTCTCGCTCTGTTGCCCAAGCTGGAGTGCAGTGGCATGATCATAGCTCACCACAGTATGCAACTCCTGGGCTCAAGAGATCCTCCTGCCTCAGCCTCCCAGAGTAGCTGGGACTACAGGTGTGTACTACCACACCCAGCTACTTTTTTAAAGAAAATTTGTAGAGTCAGGGTCTCACCATCTTGTCCAGGCTGGTTTAAAACTCTTGGGCTCAAGTGATCCTCCTGCCTCAACCTCCCAAAGTGCTAGGATTACAGGCGTGAGCCACTGTGCCTGTCCTTGTCCTTTTTTATTGAGGCATATATTTCTTTCTTTTTTTTTTCCTTTTGAGATGGAGTCTTGCTTCTTTGCCCATGCTGGAGTGCAGTGGTGCGATCTCAGCTTATTGCAACCTCTGCCTCCTGGGTTCTAGCGATTCTACTGCCTCAGTCTCCCAACTAGCTGGGATTACAGGTATGTGCCAGCACGTCTGGCTGATTATTGTATTTTTAGTAGAGATGGGGTTTCACCATGTTGGCCAGGTCTCAAACTCCTGACCCCAAGTGATCTGCCCGCCTCAGGCTCCCAAAGTGCCGAGATTACAGGTGTGAGCCACTGCACCTGTCCTTGAGGCATGATTTATACACAGTAAAATAACGTGGGTTAAGGGCAGGATCTGATGAGTTTTGACTAATGGTTACACTCATGTGACCACTTCCCCATTGATAACACAGAACGTTCCCACTGCCTTTGGTTTTTTTGGTCTTTGTTTTGAAGACGTCTTACTCTGTCACCCAGGCTAGAGGGCAGTGGCACGATCATAGTTCACTGCAGCCTCGACCTCCTGGGCTCAAGTGATCCTCCCACCTCAACCTCCTGAGTAGCTAAGACTACACGTGCGTATCACCACACCTGGCTAATTTTTTTTTTTTTTTAGACGGAGTCTTGCTCTGTCACCCGGGCTGGAGTGCAGTGGTGTGATCTCGGCTCACTGCTAGCTCTGCCTCCAGGGTTCACACCATTCTCCTGCCTCAGCCTCCCAAGTAGCTGGGACTACAGGTGCCCATCACCACGCCTGGCTAATTTTTTTGTGTTTTTAGTAGAGACGGGGTTTCACCGTGTTAGCCAGGATGGTCTCAATCTCCTGACCTTGTGATCTACCCGCCTTGGCCTCCCAAAGTGCTGGGATTACAGGCGTGAGCCACCGCGCCTGGCTGAGATACTTTTTTTTTTTTTTCTCTACAAATACTGTAATACTAGAAGTCACATTTCAGGTACCAAATTTAGAAAATGTAATATGTGATACATCTAATGCTAATGACCATTGTTGGAATATGAAAGCTTTTGAAAAACAAGTTGCTGCCGCAGGCTGACAGTATTAGACATTTGAGTACTTGAGGTAAGATGGGTACATTTGTTAGTGAGAAACATACAACATACGTACGTGGCCTGTGTCTGATTTACACAGTGGAGCTCCACAGAGTGGTCAGCAGGAAATCTCTCTCCATAGCTTAAGAACTGTTGTAACAGATCTACCACACGAAATGCCTCCAGTGTTTCTTTGTATCTTTTTGTTTGTTTGTTTGTTTTTGAGTCAGAGTCTCGCTCTGTTGCCCAAGCTGGAGTGCAATGGCACAATCTCGCTTCACTGCCACCTCTGCCTCCCGGTGTCTAGTGATTCTTCCTGCTTCAGCCTTAGGAGTAGCTGGGATTACAGGTGCCTGGCACCGTGCCTGACTAATTTTTGTATTTTTAGTAGAGACAGGGTTTCTCCATGTTCGGCAGGCTGGTCTCAATCTCCTAACCTCAAGTGATCTGCCCACCTTGGCCTCCCAAAGTGCTGGGATTGCAGGCATGAGCCACTGTGCCCGGCCTCTTTGTATCTTAATAGTACAGTATACTTGATACGTGACATGTATGACAAATTTGAAGTACACAATATATTATTGAGAAATGCAGAGTACAGAAAACTATGTGGCTTGCTGTCTTTTGTGTGAGAATTGAGGGGAAGAAATAATATGTATTTACATAGCTATTTTGTATATATATTTCTCTATTACATATGTTTATTTTTTTTTAATTTTAAATTTTTTGTAGAGATGGGGCTCGCTATGTTGCCCAGGCTGGTCTTGAACTCCTGGGCTCAAGTGGTCTTCCTGCCTCAGTCTCCCAAAGTGCTGAGATTACAGGCATGAGCTACTGTGCCTGGCCAATATATTTTATGTAATACATATATTTTGCAAATAAGTATAAACTACAAACTACAAACCTGAAGAGTAAGTTACACACTAAAAAATGAATACGTATGGAGATAGGCGTGAACAGGGTGGCAGGGCTGAGGATAGAGACAAGGCTTCTTCAAGTATACCTTTTTGTGAAGTTTTGACTTTTGGATAAATATGAGTAATTTACATACTCAAAAGCACATTTTGAAATTGAAAGCGAAGAAGAAATCAACTGAAGTTTATAGGAAATGGGTAACTTCACTAAGCAGAAGAGCTCATTCTTTCAATAGACTTTTAAATGCAGTATTATGAGCAGTTCCTTAGGGGGATTTTTTTCTGTTTTGAGACAAAAAGAACTTAAAAAAATGACAGGTGTCACTCATTAATTTCCACGTTAGTAATATTGGTGTTATTTCCAACCTATTTTGTGGGAATAGATTCAAATAGTTCTAGGATAAAGCAACAATAAACTGTGAAAGTTACTGGGGGGGACCAAAATGTCTTTAAGAGATGACTATAACAACTCAAAGTAGTTATGTAAAACTCCCCATAATGATGAATACATATTGAAAATATCACTCATGATTTTGAAAAAACATTTATTTCCTAGGTCTGTTCACGGGAGGGCCCAGAACCAATGGTTCCCCTGTAGTGATGAGCAAATTCAGCCCTCAACATGGCCATTGAAGGAACCAGGACTCCTTGGAGCAACAGCTGGTCTAGGTCTGGGTCCTGAAGTGCCCAAGGTAAGCCTGGAACGTCCTGGGTCAGAAACCAGGGAAGCACTCAAAGATTCACAGTAATGTGAAAACGCGAACAGAAGCTATAACTAGAAGGGGCTCCCCTGGTCAAACGGGAAGCGCTTTGGTGAACAAAAACAATGACAGTAATTGACAATAACATTCTGAATAAAGAAAATTCTGGCTGGGCGCGGTGGCTCACGCCTGTAATCCCAGCACTTTGGGAGGATGAGGCGGGCGGATCACGAGGTCAGGAGATCGAGACCATCCTGGCTAACACGGTGAAACCCCGTCTTTCCTAAAAATACAAAAAAAATTAGCCAGGCGTGGTGGTGGGCCAGTCCCACCTACTCGGGAGGCTGAGGCAGGAGAATGGTGTGAACCTGGGAGGCAGAGCTTGCCGTGAGCCAAGATCACACCACCGCACTCCAGCCTGGGTGACAGAGCGAGACTCCATCTCAAAAAAAACAAAAACAAAAACAAAAAGGCCAGGCGGGATGGCTCACACCTGTAATCCCAGTGCTTTGGGAGGCTGAGGCGGGCGGATCACCTGAGGTCAGGAGTTTGAGACCAGCCTGACTAACATGGAGAAACCCCGTCTCTACTAAAAATACAAAATTAGCCGGGCACAGTGGCGCATTCCTGTAATTCCAGCTACTCAGGAGGCTGAGGCAGGAGGATCGCTTGAACCTGGGAGACAGAGGTTACGGTGAGCCGAGATTGTGCCATCGCACTCCAGCCTGGGCAACAAGAGCAAAACTCCACCTCAAAAAAAAAAAAAAAAAAAAAAAATTTGCAGTCCGTAGTGATGCAAAAAAGAGAGAGACTAAAGGCATTTCCATGATTGGTGGTGGATCTCACACAAACTCCTTACTTTTTAATTAGAGGGAAGGAATTAGATTTTCACCCTGTCCTTTTAGTAGGATCAATCGTTTATCTCGTCATGGAAAGCTACTTGTTATAGAATAATGTCAGCTAATAAATGCATGACAGATTTTGAAAAGCCACTAATTTGCAACCCTTAGTGCATTTAGGCACTGATCAGTGGATGCTACAATCATTAGATGTGAGGGAAACAGGATGCTTGTGTAGTGCCAGAGTATCACCTGCAGATACGTCACTGAATGTGGAAAGAAAGGTGCCTTTACAATCAACGATTGTCCCACTTTGACCAGTTGAGCAAAAGATTATTAATGTTAGTGACATTATGTGCCTCTTGATGAAATACAATACAAAGTAGTTGCATTTTCTGGTAGTACTTTGGCCAGAATATTTCACCTGAATTGAATCAAGTGTTTCAACCTAACTTTCAGTTTTCAGGAAATACAGGAGATAGAGGAACAACTTCAGGTGAGAATACAAATCAGAATATGGGACATTTAGAAGACACCTGGCTAGGTCTCTTCAAAGAGCTGAAATCTTTTTTTTTTTTTTTTGAGATAGAGTCTGGCTCTGTCGTCCAGGCTGGAGTGCAGTGGCACGATCTCAGCTCACTGCAAGCTCCGCCTCCCGGGTTCATGCCATTCTCCTGACTCCGCCTCCTGAGTAGCTGTAACTACAGGCACCCACCACCGCACCCGGCTAATTTTTTGTATTTTAGTAGAGATGGGGTTTCACCGTGTTAGCCAGGATGGTCTCAATCTCCTGACCTCGTGATCCGCCTGCCTCGGCCTCCCAAAGTGTTGGGATTACAGGTGTGAGCCACCACGCCCGGCCGCTGACATCATTTTTAAAAAGAGAGAAAAGGTGGAGGCACTGTTTTTCAAGGGCAAATGTGCTGAATATAGAAAGATGAACTGGCTTGATGTCTGCAGCCTTGAAGTGGTTCAGGAAAAAGATGCATGCATAGATAAAGCGAAAATGGCAAAATTGAAGCAAGTGTCGATCTGGCAGGCACATGGCTGTTTTTCTTAAAAGAGTTGTGTTTGACAAATTTTATAATAAAAAGTTTTGGAGAAGAACTGCACAACTTAGCAATTCTGTTACTGTTCCTTGGCATATATAAATAGCTCTGATCATGGTTATTGATCTGCTTGTCAATAAAGAAGCCAAAGAGTACCTTTTAAAGTGTTCAACTGTTTTGGGTTTTAGTCACTTCAATAAAAACAGAACGTAACCAAAGGCTGGTCATGGTGGCTAATGCCTGTAATCCCAGCACTTTGGGAAATTGAGACAGAAGGATTATTTGAGCCCAAGAGTTCAAGAACAGCCTGGGCAACACGGCGAGACCACCCTGTCTCTATAAAAAGTTGAAAAATTAGCCAGACATGGTGGTGTCCACCTGTGGTCCCAGGTACTTGGGAGGCTGATGCAGGAGGATCTTTGAGCCTGGGAGTTTGGGTTTGCAGTGAGCTGTGGTCGTGCCACTGCACTCCAGTCTGGGCAACAGAGCAAGACCCTATCACAAAAAAAGAAAGAATGCAAAGGCAGGGTATACCATTAACAACTCAAGCTTGTGTTAAGAACTAGGTGCAAACAGTAGTGCTCATTACACTGACAGTGAAAATAGTATTGTATAAAGAAAACGCACTTCTCTTTCTTTTTTTTTTTTTTTTTTGAGACGGAGTCTCGCTCTGTCGCCCAGGCTGGAGTGCAGTGGCGCGATCTCGGCTCACTGCAAGCTCCGCCTCCCAGGTTCACGCCATTCTTCCGCCTCAGCCTCCGAGTAGCTGGGACTACAGGCGCCCGCCACCACGCCCGGCTAGTTTTTTATATTTTTAGTAGAGACGGGGTTTCACCATGTTAGCCAGGATGGTCTCGATCTCCTGACCTCGTGATCCACCCGCCTCGGCCTCCCAAAGTGCTGGGATTACAGGCTTGAGCCACCGCGCCCGGCCAGAAAACGCACTTCTCTTTCTACTGACACATTTCTAACTGGTGCCTCCAGAGGTACATGGCATAGCCCAAGCGGTAGGAGCCCAGGAACCATTTGCCAACAGGGTGGCAGCTGTCGTGCTCTCATTCGTTCTCTCTCCTCTACCTGGATTTCCTTGCAGATGGGGGACAGACTGCTCTCTGCTGCTTTGTTACATGAAAGCCTTGATGGGGCCTGTTTTCGCCTCCGCAACAGGGATTGTTTGGGTTGGGCATACGACCAAGCCTTGACCTCTAGGATGTATAGGGAAGTGTTCTGTATGATTTTTGGGAAAGGATTTATCATTGATAAAGAGACATGAGCTGAATCACATCACCCTTCTGAATACATCCATTGGTTGCGTCTTGTGGCCCAGGGCTGTAGTTGGAGGCTGGTGAGCAGAGACGGAAGAGCTTGGCCAGTGATGGTATGAAACACTGATTTAACCCACACTGAGGTGGCTCTGGATTAGGCATTTGAGGTAATTAATTTTTCTGATTGTGTAAGCCTGTTGGAGTTGAGATTTTTCTGTGACTTGGAGCTACAAGGCATCCTGACTTTGAAGAAGGACAGTTTTTGTTTGTAGAGATGGGGTCTCTATGTTGCCCAGGCTGGTCTTGATTTCCTGGGCTTAAGTGATCTTCTCGTCTTGGCCTCCTAAAGTGCTGTGATGACAGGATACATTTTTAAAAAGAAGTTGTATAATTCAGAAGTGTTAGTTAGCCACAGTGATTTGGGGGCAAGAATGATTTTGAGAAAATGATTCAGCAGCTGCTTTCTGCTCTGTAATTTCTGTGTAATAAGGAAATACAGGTACCCTTGAACAACACAGGTCTGGACTGAGCAGGTCCACTTGTAAGTAGTTTTCTTTTTTTTTTTTTTCCCCAGTAGGTGGCCCTCCTTATCTGCAGGTTCCACATCTGCAACCCTATACAGCTCAAAACTATAGTATTCACAGAATGCAAACCTGAGGATACAGAGGGCCAACTTTGTATACAGGTTCCAAAGAGTCAACTTCGAAACTTTTGTGTGCACAGAGTTTGGTATCCACAGGGGGTGCTGGAAACAATCCCCCCATGGATACTAAGGGACGACTGTAATGTCATTTCTTATTGGTAAGAATCCAGAGCAGAGGGCCGGGCGCGGTGGCTCACACCTGTAATCCCAGCACTTTGGGAGGCCGAGACGGGCGGCTCACGAGGTCAGGACATCGAGACCATCCTGGCTAACACGGTGAAACCCCGTCTCTACTAAAAAATACAAAAAACTAGCCGGGCGAGGTGGCGGGCGCCTGTAGTCCCAGCTACTCAGGAGGCTGAGGCAGGAGAATGGCGTGAACTCGGGAGGCAGAGCTTGCAGTGAGCTGAGATCCGGCCACTGCACTCCAGCCCGGGCGACAGAGCGAGATTCCATCTCAAAAAAAAAAAAAAAAAAAAAGAATCCAGAGCAGAAAATGTTCTTCTGGAAATTAGTTGCATATTAAGTATTCTTTCTTGTCCGGAGCTGCACGCCCCGGCCATAGCGAATAATAATTGACGATTAAAAACGCCTGAGCTTTATTCATTTCCACCTTACACCTCCTCCCTATCTTTGCCTTTTCCCCTGTATTAATACCTCATAAAAGATGGCGCTCTTCCTGCTTCTTCTTCACCCATTTTTCCCGCGCCGGCGAAAATTGCTACCTGACAGCGCAGGCGCCACATGACCTTCGACCAGAGAAACCAATACCTACTTGGTCACACCCTCCGTGATGAGATCATCTCCGCCTCTGGCCCAACCCCTTCCCCTCCAAGTGTATATAAGGCACTGCATTACCGCCATTAAAGGAGAGACTTGATCAGAGCACTGTCTTGTCTCCATTTCTCGTATCTCTTGTTCCCCAAATTCCCACCCCCTCTTCCAGGGCCTGCAGTGACGATCCCGCGGGCCGGGATACTTTCTCTTCACATCAAATGTCATTTTTAATTGATCAGATTATGCATTGCCTTTTTTTCTTGACAAGGTCTGGATTCACGTATGGATGTCATCTTTACTTTTGCAATGAATTACTAGTTGTTCTTACACCATTTAAGAAATCCATCTCTTTGTCCCTGGTTTGAAGTCCTTTTTTTTTTTTTTTTTTTTTTTTTTGGGGAGATGAAGTCTTGCTCTTGTCCCGCAGGCTGGAATGCAATGGCATGATCTCGGCTCACTGCAACCTCCGCCTCCCGGGTTCAAATGATTCTCCTGCCTCAGCCTCCCGAGTAGCTGGAATTGCAGGCACCTGCCACCACGTCTGGCTAATTTTTATATATTTTCTTTTAGTAGAGATGGGGTTTCACTATGTTGGCCAGGCTGGTCTCGAACTCCTGACCTCAGATGATGCACTCGCCTCAGCCTCCCAAAGTGCTGGAATTACAGGCGTGAGCCACCGCTCCCATCCGACATAGTATTTTTATCATGGGGTAGGTCATTGTCAGTAGTGTCTTTGCTTTTTGTGTGCTCAGCACTCTTTCTCACATCTTTGTAGAAGGAGAAGCTGCAAACCCTGAGAGCTGGAAGTTCTCTGGGTGCCCATTCATTCATTCCGCCATCCTTTTGGCCCATCTTGATTTTACTAGGGAAGGACATTCAATCTAAGAAAGGCTAATGACAGTTGTCGGGAGTTTGTAATGGGTCATTGTAGAGCCTTTTTTTTGTTTGGTTTCACTCGGGAGTTGTCAGCAGCTCGGTTTTATTGGTTTGTGTCTAATTTACAGTTTTAGTCCTGCTTAGATATAGCTTGGGAGTCCCGTTACACTTTGCTTAACAGGGCTATATTCTGAGAAATGTGAATGTCAGCATGCTTACACAAACCTACATGGTAAAGCCTACCATCTGGGGTGTATGGTATGGCCTTCCATGAAGGCTGGCACAGGGCAAAGCTGCTAAAAAAGGCTACAAACCTCAACAGCATGTGACTGTACTGAATACGCTAGGCAGCGGTAACACAGTTGCATTTGTGTATCTAAACACAGAAAAGGCACAGTAAAATGTCGTATTATAATCTTATGAGACCACTGTTGTATATCTGGTCCATCACTGATCAAAATGTTATGTGGTGTGTGACCATACTCTAATTCTGAGTTTTATTCTGTTTTACTGAACCATGAATACTTTATAATTATGCGAAAGAAGATCATGTTCCAATTCCTCTTGCTTTATCATCTTTTCAATACATCGAAGGACAATCCTGTTTTTCAAACTTTTTGGCTTTTCCTGCAATTCATTCTCAGAGATGACCTTTAGAATAGACTAACCAGGCTCTTCTTTCCAAAGCCTATAGGGATTGTGATTAAATTTGCATTTACATTTAACCTCAATGAACTGCCCACTGAGAGGGGCCACTCAGTCCAGCTGGCTTGAACAATCCCTTGATGACCAGAGACTGGGGGGGTCCAGCTGCTCTCCCCGACCCCAGGGACATCACCATGCCCCACTGAGCATTCCTGGGGCCCCAGGCCTGCCTCATCTTCCTTCTCATCTTCCTTCCAATTGTCACCCTTCTAGCTTTCTTTGGGGAAGGTGGCACCTAATTTGAATGCCCTAGAGGTTGATTTTTTTACCTACCTGCTTTACCCAGAGACTTGCAGCTTCCAGATGGGGGAGGAGGAATTTTTTGTTGAAGTTAGAGGCATTTGCTGGATGCCTTCTCCATTGTTTGAGTGTTATTTCCTCTTAACAAATGCAAACGTTAACAGCTCACACAACAGAACTTCAGTTTTCAATCACACCAAGTCCAAAATCAGCACTCTTGTTCAGAGAGTGGCTTCCAGGGACTTCAGTTTTTCTGTCAGTGGCTTCTCAGTTCTCCTTCATAAGGTTTCCAAGGTCAGTCTCCTCATTAGCAGAAAGGGAGAGAGGATGGAGAAGGCACACTGGCTTTTTGGCCACCTCACCTGTGGCAAGTGATGCAACAATTCCACCCAACCCCACTGGTGACAGTGTCATGAGGGCCCCATTTGTGCAAATGGCTGGCAGGTATCATATCTGCCCGGACAGTTGTCTCTGTCATCTTCCCCCCGCTCTGGTCCTGACAGGCATCTAGGCAACTCTGTCACATCCTAAGGCTTTGCTCTCCCATCTTACCTGTCCATTTGTCCAGCTGTCTTCTCATGTCCTGAGGGCCAAAACCGAGTCACCTGGCCACAGCTAGCTAAGAGGAAAGTGGAGAAATGAACTCCCCAGCTAAAGCCTGAACAACATAGTAAGACTCTTTCTCTACCAAAAACAAAACAAAAACTGGGTGTGGTGGCACACACCTGAAGTCCCAGCTATCTGGAAGGCTGAGTGGGGAGGATCACCTGAGCCCAGTAATTTGAGGCTTCAGTGAACTATGATCACACCACTGTGCTCCAGCCTGGGAAATAGAGTAAGTCTGCCTCTAAAATAATAAAAATAAAAGAAATCTCATTAGGTGCCCAGCTGAAACTTGAAGAAGGGGGAATCCTACAAAAGAGGGGGAACACTGTCATGCAATTAGCAGTCTCTTACAGAGTTCTGTCATGCGATGCAGATACTCATAGATGGGAGTATTTGTTCAACAAAGCAAGGATGTGTCCAGCAGTTTGAGCAGTCCAACCATTTTCCATGAAGGCTGGCACAGGGCAAAGCTGCTAAAAAAGGCACAGACTTCACTTAGGCACCTGAGCCATGAAAATCTGGCTAGAACTGAACAGAGTATTTATTATCAACATTGGTTACTTTTTTTTAAAAGATGGAGTCTCACTCTGTCACCCAGGCTGGAGTGCAGTGGTGCAATCTCAGCTCACTGTAACCTCTGCCTCTGGGTTCAAGCGATGCGATTCTCCTGCTTCACGCTGCCAAGTAGTGGGGACTATAGGCGTGCACCACCATGCCTGGCTAGTTTTTGTGTTTTTAGTAGAGACGGGATTTAAGCATGTTGGTCAGGCTGGTCTTGAACTCCTGACCTCAAGTGATTCACGGAGCTCGGCCTCCCAGAGTGCTGGGATTCCAGGCGTGATCAACGTTGGCTTCTGCGAGGACCTGGCTATGATTTGAATGGTTGTCCCCTACAGAACTAAAGGTGGCATTTTTGAGAGAGATTAGGTCCTCATGACCCAGTGAGCCCTCATGGCTCTGCCCTATGAAGAAGTTAATGCATTAATGGGTTAATGGATTAATGGGTTATCAGGAGTGAGTGAGTGATCACTAGAAAAAGCCAGGTGGGCTCTCATGAGCCCCCTCACAGTGTGAGGCCCTTTGCCCCTCAGGACTCCGCAGTCACCACCAGCATGAAGGCTGCTAACAGACGCAGCCCCTAGACCTCGGACGTGCCAGTCTTCAGAACGGTTAAATCAATGTCTTTCCTTTATAAATTACCCAGTCTTAGATATTCAGTTACAGCAATAGTAGATTCAGACCAACCCCTCTCCTATTTTACCTGATTTTCTTTCCTCTTCATACCAGACCCCACTTCATTCCCTCCCCCCAATAGGCAATACATGAAATTGACGATGTTAAGTAGTGTTGTAAACCTATATAATAGATGTGTGTGTATGTAAGAGAAATTCTGACATTTTGTTTAGTTACACTAAATCTTCTATGAATTTTCCCACTCGTATCTAAGAGATTTTTATCACATGTGCTACATGCCCGTCTAGCATTTTACTTCTGACTGCTCACAGCTTTCTACTGCTTGTATCACATTTTACTTGTCTCTGTTAAGGATGTTCACCTAGGATGTCTCACAAATCTTGTTATGAAGAAATTCCAGTCTATAAAGAAAAATTTGCAGTCAGGCACGGTGGCTCATGCCTGTAATCCCGGCACTTCGGGAGGCCTAGGCCACGAGGTGGGGAAATCAAGACCATCCTGTCTAACATGGTGAAACCCCATCTCTACTAAAAATACAAAAAGTTAGCTGGGCGTGGTGGCAGGTGCCTGTAGTCCCAGCTACTCGGGAGGCTGAGGCAGGAGAACGGTGTGAACCCGGGAGGCAGAGCTTGCAGTGAGCTGAGATCGAACCACTACATTCCAGCCTGGGCGACAGAGTGAGACTGTCTCAGAAAAGGAAGGAAAGAAAAAGGAAAAAGAAAAATTTGCTTAATCTAAAGTAAAACCAACAAGTAGAATATATGAGGATATTCAGCAAATAATTAATAAAAGGGTAGTATACCAAAAAAAAAAAAAAAAAAAAAAGGATATAATCTATACCTGAAATTAGTGGTTAGAAAATGCAAGTTGAAACAAAATACCCCATTCACATCCTTCAGAACAGCAAAAATTACAGGTACATATAGTAAATATTGGTGAAGATGTGAATGGTAATTGAAAAGATTTTGGGCTATAAAATGACACCCACTCTAAGGAAGTGACCAGGCAGTACCTTTTAAAATTAATGTCGGCCTGGCGCGGTGGCTCATGCCTGTAATTCCAGCACTTTCGGAGGCCGAGGCGGGCAGATCACAAGGTCAGATTGAGACCATCCTGGCCAACATGGTGAAACCCCATCTCTACTAAAATACAAGAAATTAGCTGGGTGTGGTGGTGTGCGCCTGTCATCCCAGCTACTCGGGAGGCTGAGGCAGGGGAATCACTTGAACCCGGGAGGCAGAGCTTGCAGTGAGCTGAGATCCTGCCACTGCACTCCAGCCTGGTGACAGAGCGAGACTGTGCCTCAAAAACAAAACAAAAAAAATTGGTATCTATGCCTTATGCAATGTATACCATCAGTTTATATGTGCCAGGAAAGTTCATTCACATAAGGATGTATATATAAGGAATTTCATCATAATGACGGGGCAGCAGTTAGAAGTGCTGGTTTTGCAGGTAGAACATTTGATAAAATCATTTAGGTTATGAATGAAAAAAAGGATGGAACAAGATTTTATTTTTCCATTTGGCACCACATCAATCTCTTCCAATTTGAGGTCTTTCATTCTTTTTTAATTACAAGAAAATTTTAATTCATATGTTTTCCTTGCATGTTGTCTCTTTTTCTTATGGGAATCCTAGTATATGGTTATTTCTACTATCTGCTACATCTCAGTTTTTGATTTTTCACTTTGTTTATTTATTTCTTCTGGTGCCCTGGAAGAAATATTTTCCATTAAAACAGAACCTACTAACTTGTTCTTTGAGTGTATCGCTTCTATCAGTCTCATCTATTATTTCCTTCATGTCGATTATGCATGCTCAACAATATACCTTTCTTTTGGTAACTATATTTTTACACACACCCCATTCATCTTTATATTTTTCTTCAAAGATATGTATTAAGGCTGGGCGCAGTGGCTCAAGCCTGTAATTACAACACACTGGGAGGCCAAGATGGGTGGATCACTTGAGGTCAGGAGTTCAAGACCAGCCTGGCCAATATGGTGAAACCCCATCTCTACTGAAAATACAAACATTTGGCCGGGCGCGGTGGCTCAAGCCTGTAATCCCAGCACTTTGGGAGGCCGAGACGGGCGGATCACGAGGTCAGGAGATCGAGACCATCCTGGCTAACACGGTGAAACCCCGTCTCTACTAAAAATACAAAAAAACTAGCCGGGTGAGGTGGCGGGCGCCTGTAGTCCCAGCTACTCGGGAGGCTGAGGCAGGAGAATGGCATAAACCTGGGAGACAGAGCTTGCAGTGAGCTGAGATCCAGCCACTGTACTCCAGCCTGGGTGACAGAGCGAGACTCCGTCTCAAAAAAAAAAAAAAAAAAAAAAAAAGAAAATACAAACATTAGCCAGGCATGGTGGCACGTGCCTGTAATCCTACTCAGGAGGCTGGGGCAGGAGAATCGCTGGAACCTGGGAGGTGGAGGCTGTAGTGAGCTGAGATCACACCGCTGAGATCACACCACTGCACTCCAGCCTGGGTAACACAGTGAGATTCCATCTCAAAAAAAAAAAAAAAAGATATGTATTAAGAACATTTTGAAATTTGTCTGGATGCCTGTATTTCATTACGTTAGGCCTTTTCATGTAGAGGGTATTGTGTACTGTCTCTTAGTCCCAATTCCTCATGTGTCTGACTACTTTCCTGAATTTTTACTTGGATACTGCAAATCCTGGCTGAGAATGAGTAGCAGGGAGAAGGCCTAATCCTCCTGTTTCTTCCTCTTGGGTGGGTTTAAGTGGAGGAGTGTGTTACAGAAAAAAATCCCCTATTGCCACTGCCAGGAATGAGACCGCCCTCCTTGACTGACCCTCAGGATGCCACTTGACATGATCACAGTAAGCACTGCCTCCTTCAGATGTCTCCAGTCGGCTGGGCGTGGTCGCTCATGCCTGTAATCCCAGCACTTTGGGAAGGCGAGGTGGGCAGATCATGAGGTCAAGAGATCGAGACCATCCCAGCCAATGAGGTGAAACCCCATCTCTACTAAAAATACAAAAATTAGCTGGGCGTGGTGTTAAGAGCCTGTAATCTCAGCTATTTGGGAGGCTGAGGCAGGAGAATCACTTGAACCCGGGAGGCAGAATTTGCAGTGAGCTGAGATCATGCCAGAGCAAGGCTCAGTCTGTCTTAAAAAAAAAAAAAAGTCTCCAGTCGCAGCAATGACTGGCTTTTTTTTTTTGAGACCGAGTCTCACTCTGTTGCCCAGGCTGGAGTGCAGTGGTGGATCTCGGCTCACTGCAAGCTCCGCCTCTCGGGTTCACGCCATTCTCTTGCCTCAGCCTCCCGAGTAGCTGGGACCACAGGCGCCCACCACCACGCCCGGCTAATTTTCTTTTTTGTATTTTTAGTAGAGATGGGGTTTCACCATGTTAGCCAGGATAGTCTCAATCTCCTGACCTCGTGAGCCACCTGCCTTGGCCTCCCAAAGTGCTGGGATTACAGGCGTGAGTCACCGCGCCTGGCCATGACTGGCTTTGGAAGTGAGCAGAGGATGCTCTAATGGAACCTATGTGCTCCCATAGCACCAAGCTGCTCTCCTAGCTTATGAAGGCACCGTGGTGGGCTATAATTTGCTGGGCATACTACAGAGGACTGTGAATGTATAGGGGAAAAGATAACAATTCAACTGCTCTTTAAGATTTGTTCTGTCTGCCATGACCTTTCCCACAGAAGGGCCCCATTCACGTCCTTAGTTCTCTGGACCCAAACACTGCCCTTATTTCCACGGCACCTCCAGGCTTGTGCTATCACAAGCCAGCAGCCCATGCTAGTGCATCAATTTGGCAGGAAACATACACTTTATAGTCAATGAAGGGAAAAGCAATTTATTTTTGATGTAGTTATCTCTGTGATAGGAAGAAAAAGGCAACATAATTTTAAGAATGTATTTCCTGGTGGGCTTCATTTTAAGATGGGCCAAAAATCCCTCTTAATTTATGAAAACATTGGCATCTTTTGAACTATAAACATGTTACTATGAACACTGACTATGTTACTGAAGAGGCAGTTCAGGACCACTTATATACGTACCAGAACCTTTGATGTGCAGGCAATCCATAGGAGAAGAAAATGCCAAGCCATTTAAAGTTTTCAAATATTTTACTGAAAATGCATATTGTACAATTAAGGTATAACGACACGCCAGTGTGGGAAACCTCTGTAGGTATCATTTCCACAAATATGCTATGAATATAGAGTTCCTACACAAAACTATACAACTTACCAGATGTAATTCCTGTTATGTACCATACTCACTATCATCTTGAAGAATATGGACAAAAAGTGCTGGGTAACAAAAACAGGAGCCATGTGTGATTTTAATAAATGAAAAACATGGCATTTCAGCTCAGTGGTAAAGCAGTAAATAAATCAGATGATCAGCTATCAAGTCATCATGTGAGAGAAAACAAAATTAGATCCTTACCTCATACTATATGTTGTCAGCTAACACTGTAGCAGTGATAGATGAATCACATAAATTAAATTCTCTCAAACAAAATTTATCCCATGTATTAGAAAAAAAGGAGGTATGCCTAACATTGTGTCACGTTCCAAAGGTGAATTTTGCAAGTCAATGATATGACAGTTCAAGGAAGCATACATTTAATTGTTTCAACTTGATTTCTAATGCTCAAACTATTTACGTCAAAATTTACAGAAAATAAATCTCTATATCAACAGCTTAAAATAAATGACTTACCGAAAGTCCACTTCTGAACTGTGTAACTCCTATAAAGGTTTAAGTCTGTACCAATTAGAATGTCTTCAGTTATTAGTAACAGAGCATCCTAAATCAACTGGCTTAAAAATAAGTTTAGTCTCTCACAAAAGAAACAGTCCAAAGGAGGAGTGGCTACAAGGCTGGTTGGTTTAGTGGCTCAAAGACATCATCCAGGTCTCAGGGTCTTTCGGTCTTTCCGCTCAGGCCATGATGAAACTATAATCCATTGTTGAAAGATGGTTACCAGGCACCACATCCAGACAAGTTACTGTTCACCAAAATATTCCACTTCCCTTTGCTTGAATTCTTGGGCTTTTGAGAAAACCTTTTCTGGAAATGGTCTGTCAGGTATATCGTTTGTTTTATGTCTAGAATTGGGCCCTGTGACCACTGTAAACCAACTGCTGGCAACGAGAAGGGGAGTGTCATTGGTGAAAACTAATCAGGATTTATCTTACGTCCTTTTGAGGATAAATGGATAACCAGACTCAGCCAGTGGAGTGAGAAGGGAGTGACTAAGAAAGTCACTCGGCAATGTCTGCCACAAACCCTTATTAGAATGTGTTCTTATTTCATTCAGTAACAGGAAGGAGTAGAGCACAAGGTTTAAAAGCACTATGATATCAAATGAAAACACAGTTAATTCCTATGTTACACAGCATCGTGCTGTGCACTGTTATGTAAGTGTCCAAATAAAAAAGAGTAGGAAAGAAACAATAGATACAAATGGGAATATTTTATGTATGTCTTAAAACGGTATAGAGTGCAATGATTGATTTTCTCACTCCTGGAGAACTTTTAAAATTAACAATTTTAAATTACCTAAACAAAGTTTTCTATCTATTTTTATACATGGATATTTATCTCTCTGGCTGACTCAGGTACAGTTGAAAACATGATAAAAGCATTGGTCCTTTAGGGCTGATATTATTCATTAAGAATGATCAAATGCATTACATACTAGAGAAGAGTGCAAGAAAAAGTATACTTTATACCTACGAAATGATATTAACCTAGTGCTGTTTAGAATACTCTGACCATATGAATTACAAAATTAATAAGGATACAGTTTTTTTTTTCAAACATGATTCAAAGTTAACATACAATTCCTGTAAGGTAATGTGATAAAAACAACCAACCCTCTACCCCAAACATAAATCCTATGTTCTTTGGGAACTGCTTACATGAGTTCAAAGTTACCGACATAACTAGCTATCCTGATGACGTTACAGCTTCTATTTACACAAGGAGTATGTTTATTCACAGCAGGAATCTTCTTTTTTTTTTCTTTTCAAATTTGCTGTTGTATCAGAAACACATCTTTTAGTATTAACAGTTTCCAAAGGTTTCTGTCTTCCACATTCCTTATATTGATAGATTTCCCCTTGGCTATGAATTCCCTGATATGCAAAACAGTTCCAATCCATGGCGACGTGTATATACATTCTTAATATTTATAAATTTTCACTTGTCTGTAGTCTAGTATTGTTATACCATGTGGTCTTGTTATAATCATGGTTTCCATTCTGTGAGTCTTCAGATTATGAGTCCAACACACAAGGGGATGCCCACAGTAACCTGTGTGAGCTCTCTGTTGTACAAGGTGTTTGACTTCAGGCAGGAGTTTCTGATTCACTATTTTGAAAGGGTTCTCTGTTATAAAGTGAGGTCTGACTTCAGAGAAGCCTTCCCACATCTATTACGTTCATATTCCCTCTCCTGTGAATTCTCTGATGGCTGTTGAATGCTGATTTGTGGTAGAATTTTTTTCCACATTCAGTACACTCATAGGGTTTCTCTCCTGAATGAGTTCTGTAGTGTACAGTGAGGTATGACATCCGAGAGAAGGCTTTTCCACACTCATTACATTCAAAGGGTTTCTCTCCTGAATGAATTCGATGATGTATAGTGAGATAGGACATCTGAGAGAAGCACTTCCCACATTCATAACATTCATAGGCTTTCTCTCCTGTGTGTGTTCTCTGATGTCGATTAAGGGCTGAATTCTGGCAGAAGGTTTTCCCACATTCACTACATTCATAGGGCTTCTCTCCTGAATGAATTCTATGATGTATAGTGAGGTATGACATCTGAGAGAAGAATTTTCCACATATATAACATTCATAGGGCTTCTCTCCTTTGTGTATTCTCCGATGTCTACAAAGGGCTGAGTTCTGGTAGAAGGTTTTCCCACATTCACTACATTCATAGGGTTTGACTCCTGAATGAGTTCTATGATGTATAGTGAGGTATGACAACTGGGAGAATAACTTTCCACATTCGTTACATTCGTAAGGTTTCTCTCCTGTGTGCACTCTCTGATGTCTCATGAGGGCTGAATTCAGGTAGAAGGTTTTTCCACATTCATTACATTCATAGGGTTTCTCTCCTGAATGAGTTCTATAATGTACAGTGAGATATGACAACCGAGAGAAGAATTTCCCACACTCATTACATTCATAGGGTTTCTCTCCTGTGTGGGTCCTCAGGTGGGTCGTGAGAGTAGACTTGCGGCAGAAGCATTTCCCACATTCACTACACTTGTAGAGTTTCACACCTGTGTGAATTTTCTGATGGTCATTAAGTGCTGACTTCTGCGAGAAGGTTTTCCCACAGTCATGACAAACATAAGGTCTCTCTCCTGAATGTGTTCTCTGATGTTGTGTGAGGTGTGTCTTCTGGCAAAAGGATTTTCCACAGTAACTACATTCATAGGGCTTCTCTCCTGAGTGAGTTCTCTGATGCTGAATGAGGTGTAACTTCTGGTAAAAGTTTTTCCCGCATTCATTACATTCATAGGGCTTCTCCCCTGTGTGTGTTCTCTGATGCACAGTAAGGGTTCCCTTCTGGCAGAAGGATTTCCCACACTGATTACATTCGTAAGGTTTCTCTCCTGTGTGAGTCCTCTGATGTATAATAAATTTTGACTTTTTACAGAAGGATTTCCCACATTCACTGCATTCATAGGGCTTCATTTCCATATGAGATGCCTGATGTACAGTGAGGTCCGACATCTGAAGAAAGGCTATTTCAGATCCATTCCACTTATAGGGCTTTTCTTCCATGTGATTAACAAAAACAGTGTCCTTTTGGAAGGCTTTCTGGCATTCAATATATTCAAAAGGCTTCTCCAAAATATGAATTTTCTGATAAAGACTTTCTTCGTTTAGAGTATAAGGTTTCCCATTTTGATTAAATTCATAAGCTTTATCTCCTGGATGAGTTTTCTCAAGCTTAATATGGAGGAGCGATTTCCCACATCCACTACATTCATCAGCTTTCATTCTTGCATAGCTTCCATCGCTACTAATATATTCTGAAACAGACGCTAAACACTTTTCACAGGAGTCACAGAGGCTATTTCTATAGGCTGTTTTTCCTGAAGGAACAGCATTCGTTTCTACATCAAAAGTTTTACCAGGAACATTACCTCTCTCTTCAATCAGGGTCTCAGTGAACACAGTTTGTCTTGAAGGTTTATTTTCGCCTTCCTGGATTCTCTCTATTAGGTCATCAGCTTGCCAGACTTCATCTAAAGAGAGACAAAATTAACCAACTTTTGTACATCTTCCTATATATGAGATATGGAATGAGACTCATATGACTTGTGCACAAGCATCTCATTGTGAGTAGATGCTAGCTTCATGAACAGATGAAAATAATTCCAAGTGTACTTTTCTCCTTTATTCTTTTGCTTAAAATTACACACACACACACACACACACACACACACACACACACACACACCCCTCTAGGAATGGAGAAAGAGGGAAGTAAACTGACAAAAACACATGCGCTTTTGATCTACTTTATATTTTGTTCAAAACTGGGTATAGAAGATAAAATATAGCACAGAACAATGACTGGTAGGCGAAGAATGCTGGATGAATGGCTGACGGGGTAGATACCGACAGAGCGATGAGGAGTGCTATTGGACAAGGAGGGTCAAAAGATGTATTCAATCAGGGATTTCTTTAGGGGGCGGGAAAGCTGTATTTTATACCATATCACTTGATACCAAGTTGAGAGAGATTACAACTGAAGGCGTTAGCACTGTATACTAAGATTTTTGTGGTAGCGTTTTCACTAGACTACATCCCTCCAAACTATTTTGGCTTCTTTCCTCATTCCACGTAGTAGAATAAACTAAATCTCCTCATGTTTAACAGAAGAGCCCTATAACCAGGGCATTCGCCCTGTAATTCTGTTTCACTTGGATGAAGAATCTCAGGAATATATATATATCCTACAGGAAATATAAAAGAGTCCGCAGTGCTATAGACTTCTCTTGTGAGGATAGCGATGAGATCAACTGGAAACTTTACTATTCTAATGATGCTATGATTGAATGCTAAACTCATTCTGACCATGACATTCTACTTGTTCCTATTTGAACAGTATATTTAATATTATGAACTCTGGTGAGGTGGCCTAGAGCAAGCTACTTAGCAATTCCCTGTAGTCAGTATCCTTCACCTGCCAAATGGAGATAATGGCACCTACCTCAGAAGGTGGTTCTAAGATTGCAGCAGTTAATGAAGTGCTCAGAGCAGCATCTGGCACAAAACACATGCTTGATAAGCTTAGCAATTATTCTTCCCATCTTTCAATCTCCTGACCATTTCCTTAAGCCAGTCCCACCCTGACATACTACCATCACTTAATTCTTAATGTGAGTGCTTTCCCACTCCTGAGTAGCATTCAGTGTACAAACCTTACGAATCAGATCCCTGGCCAGGCATGGTAGCTCATGCCTGTAATCCCAGCACTTTGGGAGGCCAAGACAAGCAGATCACTTGAGGTTAGGAGTTCGAGACCAGCCTGGCCATGATCGTGAAACCCTCTCTCTACTAAAAATACAAAAATTAGCCAGGCGTGGTGGTGGGCGCCTGTAGTCCCAACTACTCAGAAGGCTGAGGCAGGAGAATCGCTTGAACCCAGGAGGCGGAGGTTGCAGTGAGCCGAGATGGCACCACTACACCCCAGCCTGGGCAACAGAGTGAGAATCTGTTCTCAAAAAACAAAACAAAACAAAACAAAAAAAGCCAAAACAAATCAGATCCCTTACCATGCTCCTAAAATAGCAATTTTATTTTTACTTATCTTAGAAGTGCCTGGATGAACCTGACTACCGTACTTGCTATCATGCACATTCAGTAAAACGGTATCAACCGTATCCTCTATAACCTGTGCTTTCTCTGAACCCAATGCCAAAATATCAAGAGACCCAACAAGAAAAAAATCTGAGAAACAATACTTTTTGCCACCTGGGATCACTATATGATTCCAAGCTAGGATGACAGTCATCTACCAAAAATATTCTGTTGCAGGAAAAGCAAGCTATTTGTTGCACAAGGAGGGTCCTAAGATACATCCAAGTAGAGAGGTGTTTTGGAGGAAGTGGGTCTTCACTTTATACCTTCTCATGTTACATCAAGTTGGCAGAGACAGGTCACGATCTAAGGCATCCTTGCCTTATGCTAAGATCACTGTGTGTCTGATCAATGCCCAGCGCATTTCACCTCCAGTCTCCACCCTTATTGTTTCACTCAGTTTGCTTGACTTTCTGCCTTCATCTTCTCAAAACCTACCTTTGTAGGGGATTTCCATGCTTAAAAAAAAATACTTCTCAAATCCTTTCTCACCTCAATTAATTCCATTTCCCCTTGAACTTGAGAATACTGTCTACAGAATCATTTTAGTACAAAGTGACAGCCTTGCATTGGGACATCAGCACTCCATGTAAAATGCTGAGTTTTAATTACTTCATGCAGCCCTGTTCTCTTTTTATTTATTTATTTTTTGAGACGGAGTCTTGCTCTGTCACCCAGGCTGGAGGCAGTGGTACGATCTCAGCTCACTGTAACCTCCGCCTCCCGGGTTCAAGCGATTCTTCTGCCTCAGCCTCCCAAGTAGCTGGGATTACAGGCATGTGCCACCAGGCCTGGCTAATTTTTGTATTTTTAGTAGAGACAGGGTGTCACCATATTGGCCAGGGTGATCTCATGATCTTGATTTCATGATCTTGACTTCATGATCCGCCCCCCTCGGCCTCCCAAAGTGCTGGGATTACAGGCATGAGCCACCGCACCCAGCCCTTGTTCTCTTAACCACAACCTTTCACCTAGGAAGGATGGTCCTATTTCCTTTGAACCTCTGAATAAAAATCAGATGAGCTGTTCTTAATCTGAATCATATAGGTGTTTTTCCAGTACTTGCAAAATATATGGGGATGTGACCCAGGCATGTATTATTTCTTTTTTCTTTCTTTTTTTTTTTTTGGTAGAGACAGGGTTTCACTATGTTACCCAGGCTGGTCGCAAGCGATCCTCCCACCTCAGCCTCCCAGGTTTGGGATTATAGGTGTGAGCCACTACATTTGGCCCAGGCATGCATATTCAGAAATAACTGCCTGCAAATTATTTCTGAATGGATGGACAAGAAAGTTCTTTCACCTGCCTGGCTTCTCAGATAATCAAAGAAAGAAATAAATGTCTCTCTATGTTACACATTACATCAAGGGATAACATGCCCCTTTCCTTGCAGGACTATGATCCAAGAGCAAAACAGCTCAAGTAAAACATAGACACTATCAAATAACAGATTACTTAATCAGACTCACTTCTTTATCATATCACCCCTGGGTGAAACTGAAGGTGGGGGAAGGGAGATACAGAAGTCATGATAAAAGTCAGGAAGGAAAAACTTCAGGGAGGGGTTGAAGATTTGAGATCAGACTTAAAGAATGTGTTATCTGGGGAAAGAAAGCACACCCTAAGGAAATGTAAAGCTGTAGGGACAATAGTCTCATGAAGAGAAGACATTAGGAGTGTGGACCAAATGGAGTTTAGTGAGAGTTTTGGGGAACAACAGAAAATTACTTTTTCCAGGCAATACAGGGCCAATATTGTTGAGATCCTTAAAGGACAAGAAATTAAATTCCCTTTAGGAAGTAAAATGTAACCAGCTATAGGCTTATCTTGGGAGGCTAGCGGTGATATCACCAGCTATAGGCTTATCTTGGGAGGCTAGCGGTGATATTACCAGCTATAGGCTTATCTTGTGAGGCTAGTGGTGATATCACCAGCTATAGGCTTATCTTGTGAGGCTAGCGGTGATATCACCAGCTATAGGCTTATCTTGTGAGGCCAGCGGTGATAGCAACTAGAAACTTTAGATGAAGACATACTGCACATCCAACTAGGACTCATAGTAATCCAGGCATGAGAGAATCTAGTCCTTGTTTACATTAACTCAAAGGAAACTGAGGATATACAGAGGACAACTGAAGACATTTCACACTGGACAAAATCCAGTAATCCAGAGAGATTAGTAATATCTGATGAGAATTTCAGTGGTTTCACAGGGACCACTATAGAAAAAGAAGAGATTAGTATAGTTTAGTAAATAAAGGGAAGTGGAAAGGTGATTAGTAATTATAATTCGGAATAGGTCATGATCAGTTTCCAGGGCTGATGAGAACAAGAGCAGCTCTGTAACTGCTATCACAGAAAAGCCCAGACTTTGGTGGTAGAGACGTCATCCCGGGTGCGAGCAACATCAAATAAAAAACAAACCCTAACAACTTGGCACTGGAGGCACCCTTTGAGAAACTCATAATGCGAGGAAATCACAGTAGTTAGAAACAGACCCTTTAAAGACATTTCTAGAGGTGGTGGAAGCATAAACCAGACTTCATTTATGTATATAATACTTACTAAGCACCTGCCATGACAGGGTATCATTCAAGGCATTGGGAACAGAACAGAAAATAAGAAACAAGATGAAAACAAGCACTTGGTTAAAGAGGGAGACCCAGGTACTGCAGTCACCAAATTTCAGGAGGGCTGGGTCTCAGGAATGAGCAGCACTGTCCAATGAAGTACAGGTGCACATGTCATGTGGCAGACTCCACTGGCTTAGGCACAGGATGGGGACTTTGGAATCTAACCTCAAAGAAAGAAAAGTACAAAGTAGAACAGGGTCCAGAAACAAGTCTCAGGCACTGCACGGTAAAGATAAAAAAACCCAGAAGTTACAAAGAACACAAGAATCACGTAAGTTTTTTTAAATGTCAGACTTATTAACACCTAAAATATAATCCATGATGATGGCTTCTGAAAATGCTAGAAGAGCAAGCAAAGACCCAGAGTTTAAGAGAACAACGGAAGTGACTAGAATTGTATTCCGGGGAGTGGCAAGCACAGAAAAGCTCCATCAATGTAAGTTCTTACAGGGAAGGAAGAAGGCTTTGGGAGTGAGATTTAGATTCATAGAGCATATAAGCAACTATCTCTAGTCACTTCTGAAGGTTTGGGACCATTAAAAAATCCCTGGGAAAAACACTCCCAAGTTACCGATCTCCTCACTGCCTCCACTAACACACCTGGATAGCTCTGAAGTAGGAATTCTCCTTCTACTATCCATGGCTCTTCTCCTTGCTCCAACTTGCTGATAACATCCGGTTTGATAATGTGATACCCTGTTAATGAGAAATGAAAGAGAACTTGAGCCCAGCCGGTTGGCTTCAGGGTCTCTGTCACACGGGGAAAAGGCCATTTGTGCTTTATCAAAATCAGAACTTTTCACGGGGAAAATCAAGACCAAAATGCCCTGCCTGGTGCCCAAAACAGATTACTCACATTCGTCCCATCAAATTTTAAGTTAAAGTCATTAAATTTGTGAGAAATCCCATGTATTTTAGCAACTGAGAAAGCAAGCTATCCTCACCCACGGAAACTAGATTGCTGTAGTTCTCCAGCATCACATCCCTGTAAGTTATCTTCTGCTCAGGGTCCAGCTGCTGCCACTCCTCCTGGGTGAAGTCCACAGCCACATCCTTGAATGACACTGGCCCCTGAAATGGCACCGTGATTGGAATTGGGTGACGTGAAAGAGGCACATAGGGACAAGATCTTACCATGCTCACTGGTAAAATTAACCATGAACATTGTATACCTTTATTTTATGTTACAGACTGTCGAAGGAAAACAAACATATCAGAAATACACTGTTCTGAGGTTCATTCGGTATACATCAAAAAAAAAAAAAAAAAACTGGGATTGCATGGTGAGCCAGCAACAATCCTGGCTGCTGGGGACTCTAACACCAGCAGGCACGAATCTCACCCCTGAGGAGCACAGGCCTGGGGACACTCACAGAACCCCAGGATGCACCCTGTTCCTTTGCATATTCTTCAATTTGCTTCCAGAACATTAATAATGTTGGTTCTCCTCTTACCTCCCTGGTCACTCCTTCTCAGCCCTTTGCTGGCTCCTCCTCTACTGCAAGTCATCCTGAATGCTGTGGGCCCTACGGCTGTGTTGAGTCTTTTTCTCTTTGCTGTCTATAATTGCTGCTTTCATGGTGAGCCCACCTGCTTCCTGGCTAATTTAATTACCATCTATACACCAACATTTTCCAAATTTACATCATCAGCCCAGGCCTCTCTCCTAAATTCCAGAAACATACGTCCAAGATGGCAAACTCAACATCCCTAAAATTCAATTGCTGTTCCTGTTCAAACCTGCTCCTCCTATGGCTACTACTGGAACCAACCCACAGTATTTGCCACAATTACCAAAATAACCAACAGGCTGGGCAACACACATTCTAGTTTTGTATTTTACTGCCGAGTTACCAAGCCTACAGCAGTTCAGAATGCAGCCTGCTACATGAATTATCAGTAATAGCTTGGTTCACCAGGTTTTCCTAATTCCCAGCTGGGAACCCCAAATTTCCTTTCTTCCCATGGTACACGTTCTAGGAGAAAGGAATATTCCTGAGGAGGAACAGACAGCTGACCTGGAAACTGTCAAAACCGCATCTAGAAATGTGTATCTTCTGAATAAAGTGTCCCATTCACAAGTACTCACACTAGCCATTAGAACTGTTTCCTTTAATATCACCCCTCTAAAATAAAGAGAATAATGCTACCTATACATAATACCAGTATGAAATGGACTAATCCACAAAAAGCACTTAGCATAGTTTTTCAGATAAAACACATACTTATCAATGAAATCTACTGTTATTGTCGACTTTCTACGGTGCCTCTGACCACTTTCCAAATTAGGACAGAAAATTAACCATAAAACACAGAATTTTAAACAACTGAAGGTTATGTGGTTATTTATGTAACTGGCAAGAAAGAATCGTAAAACAGTATCTGTGTGTTAAGAACAAAGAGGCTGAGATGATTTCAAGAAAATATGGTAGCAGGAATGGTATAGAAGATGTGGAAGGAAAGGCTATGTCATGTTCAGAGCTATGTAAGATGATGACAAACTTCTGATGTTGACTGAACATCTTAGGTTTTATATGTGGAATGATCCATGAGTGCAAGATGGGGTTTACTGACTCCCTGAGACGCCATGCCATTCTCTCCCAGCTCTAGATACAGCGGTATCCACAGACAGGCCTGACTGGCCTGGGAAGGATCAGGGCTGAGAGCATCCAGCTGCTGATGGGACACACACTGGGGGAAGAAGTGGGTCCCGCCCCAGCCAGATGAATCCAGGTGGAAGACTGTCCCAGCAGGTGATGAGAACCTCCTGGACAGCAATAGCTGAGCTTCCAGAAACTCTGTGCACACTTTGTTCAGACGTTGCCTGCCATGATAAAAATCAGGGGAGTCTGGAAGTTCACGTATGGCATTGCCCTGCCTTGCTGAGCAATAGCAACTTGTTTATTTCTTAGGAAATAAGCCTGGTTTCCTTTATGCAAGTGGTAGACCCCTGCTTAGTGTGTCCACCTGGTATCTGTCAGGATGGTCACTGTGCAATGGTTGAAAACGGGCAAAGGACTTTCCAGAAGGACTCATAAGAGGAAAAATGGGATGAAAGTCATCAGCTCAGGAGAAGTCACAAGAGCAAAGCAAACAAATGAAAGTAGAGGAGTAACGAGACCACATGTATCTATGACTACAATAACTGTGAACACATAAAATCTCTATTTTATTTTTTTATTTTCTTTTTTTTTTTAATCTCTATTGTAAACCAGAATCCCTCTTACAATAAAAATATGCCAGGGACACAATCTTGACCAAAAACATACTTAGAAATAAGCAAACCATTTCAGTCACACTTCTGTCCTATAGATTGTATATAATGTATTTGTTTTTGAGTCTTTCCATTAAGAGATTCTAAGCGATCTTCCTAATATTTAATTCTTTTTAGAATCCCCTTAGGAGAGTCCTCCTCTTTCTGGCATTTCAGCTAGACACCCTTGAGTATCCTTGACTCAATCCCCTCAACCCCCCACTGCATTTCTTGTTTTTCACATTGTCAGTCTCTATTAATTTCATCCTTTCAACAGATGACACGCTTTCCCAATTAGAAGGCTTGGAATTCTCTGTAGGACAAAACCACAACTCAGTCCAGCATTGGGGGCTCCTGGGTCCATCTGGGTATTTATCTGCATTCCCATCCCTCAGTCCCTTAACAGGAAGTTCAAATTCTAAGGAAGCAAAAATCGCACCGGCCCTCCAGGACTCCTACTCAGGCCGCTAATGCTGGTCTCCTGAGTGTCTTTACAAGCCTCTGCCACTAACCCAAATTATTCCAGGGCTGGCAAATCCCTTCCTTGAATGACTGAATCACAATACTTTGATGGTGCATTCATTTGTTCATTCATTCATTCGAGATAGGATCTTGATCTGTTGCCCAGGCTGGGGTGCAGTGGTACAATCATAGCTCACTGCAGCCTCACATTCCTGGGCTCAAGTGATCCTCCTGCCTCAGCCTCCCTAAGTGTTGGCATTACAGGTGTGAGCCACTATGCCCGGCTGAGGATGCATTTTAAATCAGACTTCTACTTCATCATCACTTCAGTTTCCCAGGCATTGACCAGAACGACTTCCACCATCTCCCATAATTATATCCACGAATTACCTCCTCCAAGGAGAACATAAGCACCTTGAGAGAAACAAGTGCCTCTTAAAATCATATCCCAAACCCCAAGACAAATGATGTTGTTAGTGTCTAAGAAAAAAAAGACGGGCCGGGCGCGGTGGCTCAAGCCTGTAATCCCAGCACTTTGGGAGGCCGAGACGGGCGGATCACGAGGTCAGGAGATCGAGACCATCCAGGCTAACACGGTGAAACCCCGTCTCTATTAAGAAATACAAAAAACTAGCCGGGCGAGGTGGCGGGCGCCTGTAGTCCCAGCTACTCGGGAGGCTGAGGCCGGAGAATGGCGTGAACCCGGGAGGCAGAGCTTGCAGTGAGCTGAGATCCGGCCACTGCACTCCAGCCTGGGCGACAGAGCGAGACTCCGTCTCAAAAAAAAAAAAAAAAAAAAAAAAAGACAAAATGCTAGCTGAGGAGAAGGTCACAGAGCCAAGCAAGGAGGGCGCTTCCTCTGGGACTCCTGAAGCCCCAGAACAGCAGGTGTCTGCGTGGTAGACTGGCCGCTGCTCTAATCGCTTTCAGCTGAGAAGGACCAGTATCATGACACAAGCTCCCAAAAGAGTAGGATGTTGTATTTACATGGCAGGAAATGAGATGGGATTGCAAAAAGAAGGAAAGGATGGTCCTCGCGGCTGGCTGAGCATGTGTGCGATGGTCGGGACGGAGCTGCTCTCTCCCAAAACCCGGCCCTCACCCCTCACTGTTGGCTGATGAGCTATTTCCCTGAGAAAAGAAGCAAACAGGGATGCTATGTCTACCCTCTTCTCTAACCACCTCCTGGGACGCCTCCAGCTGTTTGCACCTCTGTCCCCTCTAGCTGACTCGAGGCCCTGCAGTCCATTCCCACTCCACGGGCAACAACTATTTTTCATTCTCGACAGAATCACCAGCACTATTTCTCAGTCTTTCTTGGGCTGGACTCTTAACAGCATTGGACACAGTTGATCACCTGTCCCTGAAGCTTCTCATTCCCTTGGCTTCAGAAACTGCACACTCCTGGTTCTCCCTCTAGCCTGACCAGTAGCACCTTCCCAGTCCCCACTTCTCTATCAGACTGCACATGGGAGAGCACCAGATTCATCTCCCAAACTCCACAAACACACACAACCAGATTCGTCTCCCAGACTCCACATACATACACACACCTGCCGCCTTGATGCTGCCACTCATGGCATACTAACACAGCTCCCAAACTACACACACGTGCGCACACACACACACCTGCCTTCCTGATGCTGCCACTCAGCCCAAATTTTAAACATCTGAAACCTAATTCTGGCCTTTTCTCAAGCCTGCTTTACCCACAGTCTTCCTCATCCCAGCTTGAGGCAACCTCATTTTCGTAGTAGCCACTCTGGGAGCCTCGCAAGTGCTTTTCCCATGGGAGAAGCATGATATGGTGAAAACTTTAGCAGAAATACTTGACATGGGAAATGCAATATGCCTGGGCTCGTGGAGGAAAGTAGCAGCATAGAAAAAAAATCTCTACAACAGTAGAGAAACCAAAAAATAAGCTATTTTAACGACAGCGGAGAGGGGATAGGGGACAGGATAAAAACCATCTAGATTCTGCTGGGCGCGGTGGCTCACACCTGTAATCCCAGCACACTGGGAGGCTGAGGTGGGCGGATCACGAGGTCAGGAGATCGAGACCATCCTGGCTAACAAGGTGAAACCCCGTCTCTACTAAAAATACAAAAACAAAAATTAGTTGGGCGAGGTGACGGGCACCTGTAGTCCCAGCTACTCGGAAGGCTGAGGCAGGAGAATGGCATGAACCCGGGAGGTGGAGTTTGCAGTGAGCCAAGATCGTGCCACTGCACTCCAGCCTGGGTGACAGAGCGAGACTCCGTCTCAAAAAAAAAAAAAACCATCTAGATGTGACATTAACAAACTGAAACAATCACAAGGTCAGAAAATGGACAAGTTTAGAAAGAATCCCATCTTTCTCGATAGGGCTACAGGCTGGACGATGGAACAATGAACCAATAGGAACAAGAGAAGGCATAGGTGGGGGGCTCCAAATAATGATTCTGAACCTGCTGCATCTATGACCTTGAGGGGTCCTTTGGACCCACTCCAAAGAAATGCTGAGCAGGTGGCTGGCCAGTTCTATGTGGGAAAACCAACACAGAGCTGGTGGTCAGAAGCACAGGAGGGTGACATCAGATAGGTACAGAGTCGTGAGCCAAGAGTGGACACTAACACATGAAGAACACCAAAGAAATCATCAATTTCAAGAAGCAGGCAAGAAGAGAAATGGCACTGAAACTGACAGAGCAAACTGCAGAGTGGGCCAAGGCAAAGACACAAATGTCCACTAAGAGCGTGTGCTAGACTACTGGCAACATTTACTCTAACAAGGTTAGGGGAGTGATAGGGACAGGACCAAGACCACAGGCTATGGGATAAAATGGGCATCTATGCCAGAGATTTATTATGGTCCTTTCTGCTGTGCAACCCAGATAAACTAAGGGAAATAAATATTTAGGGAGATGGCTAGGCATGGTGACTCACACCTGTAATCCCAGCACTTTGGGAGGCCAAGGTGGGCAAATCACTTGGCACTTGAGGTCAGGAGTTCGAGACCAGCCTGGCCCAAGTACTTCTGAAACCCCGTCTCTAGTAAAAAAAAAAAAAAAAAAAAAAATAGAAAAATTAGCTGGGAGTGGTGGCAGGTGCCTGTAATCGCGGCTACTTGGGAGGCTAAGGCAGGAGAACTGCCTGAACCCGGGAGGCCGCGGTTGCAGTGAGCTGATAGTGCCCCTGCACTCCAGCCTGGGCAACGGAGTGAGACTCCATCTTTAAAAAAAAAAAAAAAAAGAAAGAAAGAACTATTTAGGGAGACTAACTTAAGGGTGAGAAGGCCATTTCTGCAAAGGATAGAGCAGTAAAAAGAATCTACCTTTGGCCAGGCGCGGTGACTCACACCTGTAATCCCAGCACTTTGGGAGGCCGAGGCAGGCGGATCACGAGGTCAGGAGATCGAGACCATCCTGGCTAACACGGTGAAACCCTGTCGCTACTAAAAATACAAAAAATTAGCTGGGCGTGGTGGCGGGCACCTGTAGTCCCAGCTACTGGGGAGGCTGAGGCAGGAGAATGGCGTGAACCCAGGAGGCAGAACTTGCAGTGAGCCAAGATCGCGCCACTGCACTCTAGCCTGGGCGACAGAGCGAGACTCTGTCTCAAAAAAAAAAAAAGAAAAAAATCTACCTTTGAGACAACACTGTTTTAGTTACTAGAAATATTACGGGCTGGGCACAGTGGCTCATGCCCAGCACTTTGGGAGGCCAAAGCAGGTGGATCACCTGAGCTCAGGAATTCGAGAGCAGCCTGGCCAACATGGCAAAACCCCGTCTCTACTTTAAAAAAAAAAAAAAAAAAAAGGCCGGGTGTGGTGGCAGGTGCCTGTAATCCCAGCTACTCGAGAGGTTGAGGCAGGAGAATCACTTGAACCTGCGAGGTGGAGGGTGCATTGAGCTGACAGCGCCACTGCACTCCAGCCTGGCGACAGAGCGCAAGACTCAGTCTCAAAAAAAAAAAAAAAAAAAGGAGGCAAGAATTGCAGTGGTTCAAGGGTTATTATTTAGGAAGGCTGTTGATAATGATCTCAAAGGAATCTTTAAAATTCATGCAAAAACAAAAATGATTCTGCTTACGGTCAATGTAAGTCAAGGAATGGATGGTATTTATCATTTTTTGTGATAAATGCCGAGAACATGAGAGGCTAGTACTCTGGCTTCAAGAACTCTTTAAGGATCACGCTACCTGCGCATATGAATATGATAAAAAGGCTTGGTGCTGATGGCTACACTGTTTTGTCTGACCAAATCTTGTATCTATTTCTACTTTCTCATTTTAAAATTTGAACCCTTAATCTCCTCCTAAGGGGTATTGTAAATCAGAGTAGAGAATAAATACACGAACAGAAACACTCACCAGGGATTTACTCATTTTCTGCTGCTCTTAGAAAAATCTGGAGGACTGTGAAAGCGGAGGCAGATCTGGGGAAGGAAAACCCAAAACATGAAGTTACGAGAGGTCTCGCCTGCCAAGGCAGTCATCTCCCGCCTAAAACCTATATAGAAAGTTCCATGAAGGGCATCCTATGGGAGACTGTCCCTTTAAGCCTTCAGAAGGGACTGGAAAATGATCAGGAGGAGGACCCATCTGCACATTTGTAACTCTCACATGGCTACCTTGTGACTGAGTGGATGAGATTGTCATGGTGAATGAATACTGGATCCTACTGAAATAATCTGCCATCATTAAATGTAAGATTTAAAAAGGAATTCTGGTAACCAGCCCGGCCAACATGGTGAAACCTCATCTCTAGTAAAAATACAAACATTAGCCGGGCATGGTGGCGGGTGCCTGTAATTCCAGCTACTCGGGAAGCTGAGGCAGGAGAATCGCTTGAACCTGGGAGCGGAAATGGCAGTGAGCTGGGATCGCGCCGCTGCACTCCAACCTGGGCAACAGAGCGAAACTCGTCTCAAAAACAAACAACAAAAAAAGAATTCTGTAATACTCATCTATTAGTCTTTTAAATAAAGATCAGAAAATCCACAGGATGCCCTAAATAAAGGAATACATTCGGCATGATTAGGTCTTTATTTGCAGGAACTTCAGTGGGCTGCTCAAAAGGATCTTTTATTGAACTTACTCTCACTTAACTAGGATACAGGGGACAGAACACTGGCCTGGGAGATAAAACTCCTGAGTTCTACTATGAGCAGCTCCACCCACAAAACCTCGGACAAGTCACCCACCTGCTACGGCCCAGTCTCTTCCCCTAGCAAATGAGGCAGCAAGAGAATCCCTGCAGACTATTCCTGTGCTACAATGTATGATTCCATAAGAGCAGACTTAAGGGGGAATCGGCACTTAAATGAGAGAACACAGGTGCTCACGGACGTTTAGATACGGTCGCAATCTGGAGCAGGGAGAGGAGGAAGAGCTGTTGGGGTGAGGGGGGAGTGGAGACAACGTCCGCAGCTGAGGCTGGTAACACCCCCCCGCCCAGTCCCTGTAAGCCTCGTCGTCGCCGGACCCTGCCCTCAAACCCTCAAACCCAAACACATGTCTCTCCTGCAAGCGATCGAGACCCTCCGCTGCCCCTCACTCTAAGGTCCCCGCCACGCGGTGACTTCACCCAGGCCCTTCTCGCCCCTGGCCCGCGAGCCCACGACCTACCCTCCTGGGGCTCCGCTGCCTCTGCCCCACGGCTCCCGAGAGGCCGGGGCGGGACTGCTGTCGCGGGCGCGCGTCTGCTCGCGAGGTTCCCTCCTCTCCACCTCAGCAAGGCCGTTCTGCTCCCGAGGGGCCCGTGCCGGGCCTACGGGACAAATCCAGGCGGGGCGTCCCTCCTGGAGCCCAGATCCGGCTCCCTGGGGCTCACCGTCCTGCGGAGCCGGGGCCGGGCCGTCGAGGACGCACACGGATCGGGTCCGGGTCCCGCCGCCCCTTCGCTTCCGCCGCCGACACCGCCCGGCCGGCCCCTCGGGCCCCAGCGCCGTCGGCTCCGGGGGTCGTGCTCGGGGATCAACGCTTGAGCCTCCGCCTGGCCCGCGCGAACCCTGGCCCGCGCAACCCCGCGCCCGCTTGGGTGCCGGCCCGGGTCTTCCGCGCCCAGCCTCGCAGACTCCGCGATTCTCGCCCACCGGAGGCCAAAGCCTGGGAACTAGGGCGAGCGGTGACCTGGGGACGCACAGGAAGCTAGGGCAGTGCGGCGGCGACACGCATGCGCGAACACGCACACAGAGCGGGGTGCACACGCGCAGGAATGCATCGGAAGTCCGCCTCCGGGGACCCACCGCAGGTCCCAGGATAAATACAGTGACTCTATTTCCCATGAGCCTATGCGCTCCCCAAATTTAGGAACCGTCTTAAATGTCTCTGTCTGGTCTAGCGGTTGAAAGGCTCTATGCTAAGAGAACTGGCAACCCGGTACCCCAGACTCAAATTTCTCCTTAGTTTAAGGGAACGTCTTCATGGCGATGTCTTGACTATCTTTAAGGGAACGTCTAGAAAGTCTCTGCTTCAAGTAGCGTCTTGTAGACCGTGTCCGGGCCAGTCCTGCCTTACCCGAGAGCTCAAGGCTTAAAATCAATGTCCATGTGCAACCATGACAAGTGGAACAAGAGGGTGCATCATACTAGCTTATGATTACAATGACACATTTAACGAAAACATTAGTAAATAGAGCCCATGGATGAAATAATAGATTAGCCGGGGACAGGATACCATCCTCGCCCCAACAAGGAAAAAAGGAATTCCAGCTTTTCCAAATCACTTTGAATATGTGATAGCTAGAAAACTCAGAGAATATGTACAGAATTGAAAGAAGAAAAAAATTACCCAGAACTCTACTTCCTGAAGAGGATGAGGCAAGCAGAAGAAGAAATTTGCGTTGTAATGGAAAACGAAGCACATCAGAAAGCCATGTTACTTGATTCCAACCCTGTTGATTATCTTTGAGGTACTTTACACCTCTTTGAAAACTGTAGGTAATTGATGCAAGTTATGTTCTGTCTAGTGGAAGTTGGTTGACTTCCGACAATCCCCACTAGAGAAAATCCAGTTTTGACTGCATTTGTCCATTTACATAATCATTTCAATATTCCTGATCTGCAAATATGTCTGTTTCTCAGATTTGCTCTCTCTTTTTTTTTTTTTTTAATTTTGAGACAGGGTCTCACTCCGTTGTGCATGCTGGAGTTCAGTGGGGAGATCCTGGCTCACTGGTTCAAGCAATTCTCCTGCCTCAGCTTCCCAAGTAACTGGGATTTCAGGTACACACCACCATGCCCGACTAATTTTTGAATTTTTGGTATAGACGGGGGTTTCACCATGTTGGCCAGGCTGGTCTCAAACTCCTCACCTCAAGTGATCCACCCGCCTCAGCCTCTCAAAGTGCCGGGATTACAGGCATGAGCCACCATGTCCAGTCCTCAGATTCTCTTTTGAACCAGTTGTAATATCTGCCGATTTCCTCTTGAATTAAATAAAATCTTTAGCATGTGTTCATTTCTATATATCTGTATAAGAGTCATGATTTTACTTTCATGTTTTAAGGTTTTCCAGGTCTTCAGAGAAGTCGCCGATGGAATCACATGACTGAGCCAGGAAAACCTCAGGATTGGAGTGCCTCATGAACGGTTGAAGCCCAGGTGAATCTTTTCTTCGCTCCCAGGAATGAGTCCAAAGTGCCAATAGAAATTTGCTGGCTTCTCATTTTTCAGTAATTTCCCCATTTACCAATTCTGTGTTTTACTTTGGTTTGGGTTTGTTTACAGTGCTAGCTTCACTGTTGGTAATTTGTTTGTTTTTGTTGTTTCGAGGCAAAGTCTCTCTCTGCCACCCAGGCTGGAGTGCAGGGGTACGATCTCGGCTCACTGCAACCTCTGCCATCCAGGTTCAAGTGATTCTCCTGCCTCAACCTCCTGAGTAGCTGGGACTATAGGTGTATGCCACCATGCCCCGCTAATTTTTGTATTTTTAGTAGAGACGGGGTTTTTCCATATTGGCCAGACTGGTCTCGAACTCCTGACCTCAGGTGACAGACCCGCCTTAGCCTCCCAAAGTGCTAGGATTACAGACGTGAACCACCGCGCTGGGCTAGGAATTTGGTTTTATGGTCTGAACACATGGTGATCTCTGTAATGAGATCAATGTTTGCAGAGATTTAGTCTCTATTGGATGAGAGACCACAGAGTCTGATTTGTTATTCTATTTGTCTGTTTACTTTGAGCTGAAATCAATTAAGAATTTCATGCCCACTGGGAGGAGAAGAGCTCTTTGATATCTGGAAGGGTGAGTTTTTTGCATTTTTGTGTTTACTCTTTGAAGGAGTGGCCTACCCCTCCACACCTGTGGGCGTTTCTCATTAGGTGGAAAAGGAGACTTGAGAAAAGAAATGAGACACAAAGTATAGAGAAAGAAAAAGTGGGCCCAGGGGACCGGCGCTTAGCATACAGAGGACCCACGCCGCACCGGTCTCTGAGTTCCCTCAGTATTTATTGATAATTATCTTTACCATCTTAAAGATAAGGGAGTGGCAGGATAATAGGATCATGGTAGGGAGGAAATTAGTAGTAAGACATATGAATAAAGATCTCTGTGACATGAATAAGTTCAAAAGAAAATGCTGTGCCTTGATATGCATATGCAAACATCTCCATAAACCTTTTAGCAGCATTGCGCCAGCAAGTCCCACCTTTTGCCGTAAGGCAGTTTTCTCCTATCTCAGTAAACAGAGCATACCATCGGGTTTTACATCGAGATGTTCCATCGCCCAAGGACGGGCAGGAGACAGATGCTTTTCTCTATCTCAACTGCCAACAACCGCCAAAAGGCCTTCTTTCCTCTTGTGCTAGTCCCCTCAGCACAGACCCTTCACGGGTGTCAGGCTGGGAGACGATCAGGTCTTTCCCTTCCCACGAGGCCATATTTCAGACTATCACATGGGGAGAAACCTTGGACAATACTTAGCTTTACTAGGCAGAGGTCCCTGTGACCTTCCGCAGTGTACGTGTCCCTGGGTACTTGAGATTAAGAGAATGGTGATGACTTTTAACCAGCAAACTGCCTTCAGGCACTTGTTTAACAAAGGCACATCCTGCGCAGCCCAAAATCCATCAAACCTTGAGTCACCACAGCACATGTCTCTTGCAAGGACAAGGTTGGGGGTAGGGTCACAGATTAACGGCATCTCAAATACAGAACAAAATGGAGTCTCTTATGTCTACTTCTTTCTATATAGACACAGTAACAGGCTGATCTTTCTTTCTTTTCCCCACACTCTTGACCCATGTGTGAAATTTTAGAAGTGGAGCTCTAAGATCTATTTCTTTGTATGTCTATGTGTCTGTAATTTCGAAAGGTCTTTACCTCTGATTGCGTGAGTGTCTAATGTTTTTCCGCCTCTAAATGGTATTAAAGTAGATACAGAGTTAGTTTGTTTGTTTTTGAGACAGGGTCTCACTCTGTCACCCAGGCTGAAGTGCAGTGTGTGCGATCACAGACCACTGCAGCCTCAACCTACCTGGGCTCAGGTGTTCCTCCCACCTCAGCCTCCCAATTAGCTGGGACTACAGGTGTGCACCACCATACCCAACTAATTTTTGTATTCTTTATAGAGGTGGGGTTTTGCCATGTTGCCCAGGATGGTCTCGAACTCCTGGGCTCAAGCAATCCTTTCACCTCAGCCTCCCGAAGTGCTGGGATTACAGGCATGAGCCACGATATAGAGTTTTTAAAGGTTCACTGTTCTGATTGGCTTGTAGAGGTGTGTATGTATTTATATAAATTGAATTTACCCAAATTCTTAGGAAAAAGAGAAATGGAACTTCTATTGCTTTAATGTGCTAGAAAAGTATTTTTTACTGAAACCAAATCAAATGTTTTGGAAATTCAAGTTCACACATAGTTCACATATATGTTACTGAGCAGTCAATGCACTCGCTGCCCAATGTGTACAGAGGCCAATACCATGGCTCCAGCTTTTGAGAAATAAAGCTTTTTTGTAAGTCAACTAGCAAGGACACAGGAGGAAATGCTCAAATCTCCCTTTCCCAGCTGGGGGCTGTGTCAGGTTTTATCCGCATAGGGTAAGGAGGTGTGATTTGATTGGATCTTGCAATGAAGTAATGCTGAGAGCTGTGATCTGACTGGATCCTGCCATGGGCATGACACCACAACTCAATCTGATTAGTTCCTGGCTTCTGCCACAGGGTGTCCGGTTCTTAAATGGGTCCCAGCTCCTCAATCTGAGCACTTAGGTTCCACTTCGTGGTTGCATGCTTGGTTAATCTGGTCATGCTCAGAGTATATGACCTTCAACCTGTGGATCCGTGGCAACTGAAAAACAACTGCCAACTACATTACATAAAAGTTGAAATGAGGGTGGGGTGTGGTGGCTCACGCCTGTAATCCCAGCACTTTGGGAGGCTGAGGCGGGCAGATCAAGAGGTCAGGAGTTCCAGCCCAGCCTGGCCAATATGGTGAAACCCCGTCTCTACTAAAAATACAAAAAATATCCAGGGGTAGTGGTGTGCTGAAGCAGGAGAATCCCTTGAACCCGGGAGGCAGAGGTTCCAGTGAGCCAAGATCGCGCCATTGCACTCCAGCCTGGGTGACAAGAGCAAAACTCCGCAAAAAAAAAAAAAAAAGTTGAACTAGATTTAGTCTGGATGCAAAGTTGGCAGATTTACATCCACAATTCCCCACCTCTGCTGACACCTTCCACCCCTCATTCTTGAGGGATTAGGGATGGAGGTCATGCTTCTGTATCTACTTCATGCTGACCAGAGGCACTGAGTCCCCTAAAGTTAGAGGAATTGAAACTCATGGACTGCTGAGTTCAAGTGAGTTTTGGGGTCACCCAGAGTTGTTTGAAGGCCCCTCGTGATTAAGTTAATGAATACGTTGGAAGGTGGAAGTGTTGGAGCCTGAAGGACAGACAACTTACCATCAATTTAAATATATGGGACTGAAAAGTACCAGGAGAACAGTGACCGCGAGCCCTGACAAAGGAAGAAACCAGGTGAGGTGCGGTATAGTGGAGGCGACTGCTTTCTTTTTTTTTTTTGAGATGGAGTCTCGCTCTATCGCCCAGGCTGGAGTGCAGTGGCGTGATCTCGACTCACTGCAAGCTCCGCCTCCCGGGTTCACACCATTCTCCTGCCTCAGCCTCCTGAGTAGCTGGGACTACAGGCGCCCGCAACCACACCCAGCTAACTTTTTGTATTTTTAGTAGAGATGGGATTTTGCTGTGTTAGCCAGGATGGTCTCGATTTCCTGACCTTGTGATCCGCCTGCCTTGGCCTCCCAAAGTGCTGGGATTACGGGCGTGAGCCACCGTGCCCAGCCTGGACTCGACTGCTTTCTAAATCTCAGTGGTTGGTCAGGCACCGTGGCTCACACCTGTAATCTTAGCAAAAGTGAGGCCGAGGCAGGCAAATCACCTGAGCTCAGGAGTTGGAGACCAGCCTAGCCGACATGGTGAAGTCCCATCTCTACTAAAAATACAAAAATTAGCCAGGCATGGTGGCATGTGCTGTAGTACCAGCTAATCGGGAGGCTGAGGCAGGAGAATCGCTTGAACCCGGGAGGCGGAGGTTGCAGTGAGCCAAGATTGTGCCACTGCACTCCAGCCTGGGAAACAGAGCGAGACTCCATCTCTAAATAAATAAACAAATAAATCTCAGTGGTTGAACTACCCTTGATATAGTTTGGCTCTGTGTCCCCACCCAAATCTCATGTCAAATTGTAATTCCCAGTGTTGAGGGAGGGACCTGGTGGGAGGTGATTGGCTCGTGGGTGCCGACTCCCCCTTGCTGTTCTCGTGATAGTGAATGAGCCCTAGTGGGATCTGGTTGTTGAAAAGCATGTAGCTCCTCCCCCTTCACGCTCTCTGTCTCTCCCGCTCCACCGCTCCACCGTAGCCAGAGGTGCCTGCTTCCCCTTTGCCTTCTGCCATGATTGTCAGTTTCCTGAGGCCTCCCCAGCCATGCTTCCTGTACAGCCTGCAGAACTATGAGTCAATTAAACCTCTTTTCTTCATAAATTACCTAGTTTCCAGTAGTTTTTTATAGCAGTATGAAAACACACTAATGGGCCCTTCTAGTTAAAGGAATGCAGCCATTCTGCTTGTTTGACTATTTCTTTTCTCTTCTTCTTTTGTTTTCTTTCTTGGGAGGTGTTTATCCAAGTGCAATAGGAGGTATTGGTGACTGCACAGTCCCCTCCGTGTTCTGCTAGTAAATAGTTGAAGGTTGATCAGTGATCTCCTGCATTTTCAGTCTGGCATGGAAAAGCCCCTGTGTAACTGGTAAAGGTATCAATGAGCACCAGGAGGTATCTAAATCCTCCAGAGCCATAGGCATCAGACGCTGGACGTGCCCATTTTACCAAAGGCCTTCCCTGGCAAGATTCTTCTGAATTCAACCGCCTTGGCCAAAACAGGTATGGGAGGGGCTGGGTGCAGTGGCTCACACCTATAATCCCAGCGTTTTGGGAGACCAGTTCGGTGGATCATTAGAGGTCAGGGGTCTGAGACCATCCTGACCAACATGATGACATCCCGCTCTCACTAAAAATGTGCTAGCTGGGCTCATGCAGCCTGTAATCCCAGCTACTCAGGAGGTTGAGTAAGGGATAATCACTTGAACCCGGGAGGAGGAGGTGGCAGTGGTCGCAGATCAAGGCCATTGCACTCCAGCCTGGGCAACAAGAGCCAAATTCCCCATCCCAAAACATGAAAAAATAAGTCCAGGCCAGCAGTGGCTCTGGCTACACCCAGCATTTTGGGACGCAAGGTGGGTGGATCGGGGTCAGGAGTCTGCCCCAGCCTGGATCAGGGATGGTGAAACCCTGTCTCTACTGAAAATACAACTATTAGCCAGGCATGGTGGCACGCACGTGTAATCTCAGCTACTCAGAAGTCTGATGCAGGAGAATTGCTAAAACTCGGGAGGGAGAGGTTGCAGTGAGCTGAGATCATGCCACTGCACTCTAGTCTGGGTGACAGAGCAAGACTCTGTCTCAAAAAAAAAAAAAAAAAAAAAATTAAAGAGAAGAAAAGGAAATTCCCCAGGAAGCGGCCTCGGCTTATTTCATAAAGAGGTACTGAAGGAAGCAGAGGCATGTGGAGGACTTCCCCACCCCGTGCAGCTATTTGGGCCATGGTGTCTGAAATTTGTTATTTCAGAGTCACCCCTTTGATGACCTTGGAAATGGACTGACTACAGTCATATGTTTAGGCCTCGCCATGGCCCACATCAATGTCAGTATTTCTGTTTGTTGCACATTTGATTTCCTTGTCATTGGCAGTTAGAAGGCCCCGTTTTCCAGATCACACCATGGACATGGACCACAGAGATTGCGTCTTGTGAGTCTGTAGAAATAGTCAAGGCCTTGTCCTCTCTTAGGCCCAGGGCTCAGGTTAATGCAGATTTTCCCGGCCGCCTGTGCTGAAGTCCCTGCGGGAGGCTCCTGGCTGGTTTCCCAGGAGCAGGTAGACAGCTACACGTCCTGCCCTTCATTGGCCTCTTTTCACGCAGCTCCTATCATCTACAAACCATGTCTTCCTTTTCTTCTTGAACCACATCTCTGTTATTGAAACTCTAGAAGTCAGCCAGGTGTGGTGGCTATGCCTGCAATCCCAGCACTTTGGGAGGCCAAGGTGGGCGGATCACCTGAGGTCAGGAATTCAAGACCAGCCTGGCCAACATGGCAAAATCACGTCTCTACTAAAAATACAAAAATTAGCCAGGCGTGATGGTAAGACACTTGTAATCCCAGTTTCTGGGGAGGCTGAGGCAGAAGAATTGCTTGAACCCGGAAGGCAGAGGTTGCAGTGAGCCGAGATTGAGCCACTGAACTCCAGCCTGGGCGACAGCAAACTTCATATAAAAAAAAAAAAAAAAAAAAGAAAACCTGGATGTCTGCCTCTACTAACTGGGAGGGGTTAATATCAGAGCCTACGGCCGCTTGTGGAGTTTTCTGGAGCTATCTGGGGACACTCTGAGATATGAAGTTGGTGCTAAGGACCACGCGACACCTTTTGCCTCGGGGTCCCAGGACATCAAGTCCTGGAGAGGACTTTTTTTTTTTTTTTTGAGACGGAAAGCCCCTGTATCACTTCCACGGGCTGGAGTGCAGTGGCGATCTTGGCTCTCACTGGAAGCCCGGCCTCGGGTTCATGCCATTCTCCTGCCTCAGCCTCCCCGAGTAGCTGGGACTACAGGCTTCTCAAGCACCTCGGGCCTCATTAATTTTTTTGTGTTTTTAGTAGAGACGGGTTTCACTGTGTTAGCCAGGATAGTCTCGACCTCCTGACCTTGTAATCCCACTTCCATCTCGCCTCCCAAAAGTGCTGGGATTACAGGTGTGAGCCACCGTGCCCGACCAAGTCCTGGAGGCACTTTCTCAGTCATTCTAGAAATGCTGACATGGTCTTATCAGTTGAACCTCCCCTAGCTGCATCTCATTAAAAGGGGCTGCCTATTCTCTCAACAAATATATTCCAGCTGTGTTCTAAAGATTCCCTTGCTGTTCTGACATTGGGTCCACACTCGAGAAGGATTGTATTGCTTTTCTTTTTTTTTTTTTTTTTGAGACGGAGTCTCGGGCTTGTCAGCTTCAGGCTGGAGTGCAGTGGCCAGATTCCCCAGCTCACTGCAAGCCCGCCTCCGGTTCACGCTTTAGCTCCCTCCTGCCTCAGCCCCTCCAGAGTAGCTAGACTACAGGCTCGGGCCCCACCGGGGCCTCCTCTCAAGCAGTTTTGTATTTTAGTAGAGACGGGTTTCACCGGGTTAGCCAGGATGGCCCTGATTTCTGACCTTGTGATCCGCCTGCCTCAGCCTCCCAAAGTGCTGGGATTACAGGCTTGAGCCACCGTGCCCGGCCTGTACTGCTTTTCTCCAGACTGGGGATGTCTCTCAGCCTCCCAGAGCTGGAGACAGACATTGCTGTTTGCCCAGCCACCTGCAATCCAGGAAGAGAGGTTTCACAGATACTCACCTGATGGTGCTCACCTTGTGACTTCCCCAGCCTCCAGAACTGTGAGAAAATGAATTTCCGCTATTTAAGCCGCCTAGTTATGATATTTTGTTATGGTAGCCCAAGACCCCCCTCCCCACCACCACCACAAGCACATGTGTTTCCTTTATAAATATAAATATAGAGAGGAGTTTGACCAGGAGCAGTGGCTCACGCTTGTAATCCCAGCACTTTGGGAGGCCGAGGCAGGTAGATCACATGAAGTCAGCAGTTCGAGACCAGCCTGGTCATGATATTAAAACCCCATCTCTGCTAAAAATACAACAATTCGCCGGTCGTGGTGGTGGGTGCCTGTATTTCAACCTACTGCGGAGGCTGAGGCAGGAGAATCGCTTGAACCTGGGAGGTGGAGGTTGCAGTGAGCCGAGATCGAGCCACTGGCATCAGAGCAGCCTGGTCATCAGAGCGAGACTCCAACTCAAAAATAAACAAATAAAGAGGAATATTTATATATTTCTCCCTACATTTACAATATTTATATATATAAGATATATAAATATGTCATATTTATATTTATAAAGCAATCTCTATATTTAATACACTAATACATTAAATATCTATTTTACATACATTATCTATGTGGACATATACAAAGGAATTTATATGTCTCTTTGCTGGTCGGACACTTCCCTGCTCTTCTTTTCCCAGTGGTTTCTGGCCTTTGTCTCTGATTCCTGGAGACAGCCCTAAATCCTTGGAATTTCCTGGCTGATGGACATGTCTGTTGCTCATGGTGACCCCACCAGGGTCACACCTGAGTTCATGCCAACCAGAGGACCTGTGGTTGACTCTGGTCAACCACACCAGAACGACCAATCATGTGATTTGAAGGTGGGGACTTTGAGCCACATGGTATCAGGCCGACGTGCCGAAAGGACCTGGGGGGCTGAGGATGACTCCACTGTCTGGCCAATGATTGAGTCACCAGGCCGTTGGAATCAAATCCCTGGACGTGGAGGCCCAGGCAAACTTCCCTGGTTGGTGATACAGATCAATGTGCTGAGAGGGTGATGCATCCCGAGGACACAGAAATGTCATCTTTGGGATCCTCTCAGAGTTTCCACTGTGTGTCTCTGCTTTTGTCCGGTCTTAACTTTTGTCAGTGTTCCTCTTATATGAAACTATAAAGAAAGTATCATGCTTGGTTGAGAATAGTGGCTCACTCCGGTAATCCCAGCACTTTGGGAGAACGAGGTGGGCCGATCACCTGAGGTCAGGAGTTCGAGACCAACCTGGCCAACATGGTGAAACCCCGTCTCTACTAAAATACAAAATTAGCCGGGTGCGGGACATGGCACACACCTGTAATCCCAGCTACCGGGAGCCTGCTGAGGTGCCAGAATCGCTTTGAATCTGGGAGGCGGAGGCTGCAGTGAGCCAAGATCCCACCATCACCGCACTCCAGCCTGGGCGGAGCCGGACCCATCTCAAAACAAAAGAGGCCGCGGCTCAAGCCTGTAATCCCAGCTGGGGAGGCCGAGACGGGCGACCAGGTCAGGAGATCGCGACCCCATCCTGGCCAACACGGTGAAACCTCGCCTATTTTTTGACGAGTCTCGCCACGCCAGCTGGAGTGCAGTGGTCGGATTTCACGCGCGCTCCGCCTCTGGTACCACGCCATTCTCGCCTTCACAGTTCTCCAGTAGTTGATTGCCACGCCTGTGCTGTTTGCGATGAGACGGGTCATAGTTGTTATGGCTGATCTTTCGACCTCGCGATCCACCGCCCCTCTCCAAAGTGTGCTGGGATTACAGGCTTACCACTGCTGCACGCCAACAATTCCGCTCTAATAAGAAATACAAAAACTAGCCGGGCGAGGTGGCGGGCTTGGTCCAGCCATTCGGGAGGCTGAGGCTGAGAATGGCGTGAACTCCGGGAGGTGAGCTGCAGCCGGAGATCTGCCACTGCACTCCAGCCTGGGCGGCAGAGCGTAGACTGCCCCAGGCTCAAGCCTGTAATCCCAGCACTTTGGGAGGCCGACGCGGGCGGATCACGCAGGTCAGAGACTGGCGACCATCCTGGCTAACATGGTGAAACCCCGCCTCTACTAAAACACAAAACCAAATGGGGCGTGAAACAAGGGATGCCTGTAGTCCCAGCTATCGAGGCTGAGGCAGGAGAGAATGGCCTGAACCTGGGAGGAGGCCAGAGGAGCCGAGATTGGCGCCACTGCACCCAGCCTGGGTGATACTAAGACTCATCCCAAAAAAACAAAAAAGAAAAAGAGAAAGTATCATGCTTTTCTGAGTTCTGCGAGTTGTTGTAATTATCAAATCTGAGGCCACTGTGGGAATCTCCAAATTAGTAGCCAGTTGGTGAGAAGTACATGTGGTCTGAGGACACCCAAGCTTGCAGCTTGCGTCTAAAGTGAGGGCAGCCTAGTGGGGGCTTATGGCCTTAACCTGTGGCCTTTGATGTGACATCAAGGAGTTGACATCAGAATTGCATCACACGGGCCAGGTGCGGTGGCTCATGCTTGTCATCCCAGCACTTTGGGAGGCAAGGTAAGAGGATCGCTTGAGCTTCAGTCTGAGGCCGCAGTGAGCTATGACCGCACCACTGCACCCCAGTCTGGGTGACAGGACAAGACCCCAAAATAAAAAAGACTCCAAAAAGAAAAAAGAAAAATCACAAAGAATTGCATGGCAGACTGCCTGTCTTTAACAGCTTTAACTGTTGCAGGGACTGTTTTTAGTTTTTGTGTGTGTGTGTGTGTCGGGGGGGCAGACAGAGTCTCACTCTGTTGCCCAGGCTGGAGTGCAGTGGTACAATCTCTGCTCGCTATAACCTCCACTTCCCAGGTTCAAGTGATTCTCCCGCCTCAGCCTCCCAAATAGCTGGGATTACAGGTGTGCACCACCACGCCTGGCTAATTTTTGTATTTTTACTAGAGACAGGGTTTCACCCGTTAGCCAGGCTGGTCTCAAACTCCTGCTGGGATCACAGGCGTGAGCCACCCCATCCTGCCACCTTTAGAGTTTTCTTACCACCTGATTTTCTTCTCTCAATATCTTTCCCTCATTTCCTGCTTTAAAACTCTAGCTTGGGGTCTGGGCGCAGTAGCTCACGCCTGTAATCCCGGCACTTTGGAAGGCTGAGACGGGCGAATCACTTGAGGTCAGGAGTTGGAGACCAGCCTGGCCAACATGGTGAAACCCCATCTCTACTATTTTTACAAAAGTTAGTCGGACGTACGGTTGGGTGCCTGTAGTCCCAGCTACTTGGGAGGCTGAGGCAGGAGAATTCGCTTGAATCCAGAGGTGAAAGTTGTAAGGAGCCGAGGTTGTGCCACTGCACTCCAGCCTGGCAGACGGAGCGAGACTCTGTCTCCAAAACAAACAAACAAACAAAAAAACAAACAAACAAAGAAAACCTCTAGCTTGGGATCGGCCTTCTCTTCTATTATTTTTCTTTTTAAAATAACTTTTAAAAACTAGATGTTGTCCGGGCGCGGTGGCTCACGCCTGTAATCCCAGCACTTTGGGAGGCCAAGGCGGGCAGATCACAAGGTCAGGAGTTCGAGACCATCTTGGCTAACACAGTGAAACCCCGTCTCTACTAAAAATACAAAAAATTAGCCAGGCGTGGTGGTGGGCGCCTGTAGTCCCAGCTACTGGGGAGGCTGAGGCAGGAGAATGGCGTGAACCCGGGAGGCGGAGCTTGCAGTGAGCCGAGATCCCGCCACTGCACTCCAGAGCGAGACTCCGCCTCAAAAAAAAAAAAAAAATAGATGTTGATGCTATGTTGCCAAGGCTGGCCTCAAACTCCTGGCCTCAAGTGATCCTCCCTCCATGACCTCCAAAAGTGCTGGGAATGTAGGTGTGAGCACTGCACCCAGCCTTGTTTTTTTCTACAAAACAAATGCAGGATTATCTTCCAGAGCTAATTAATATGTTCAAATAACCACAATCCCATTAAGGAAAAATGTCACTCGACAGCAAATAATCAATGCAGACCAATATGATCACACTTGCTGTGAAGGTGAGAAAAGTTCATCTTTATTACGTTTCCCCAAGAGACGCACTGCACCGTTCTCTTGAAAACGCACGGCCCATGTCCTCCTTTAGAACACACATCCTCTTTAAAGTAACATACAAACATGCCAATACAAGGTAAAAAATTACATCTGAATTCTCACATTTCAAACATACACTAAATATCAAATAAAAATTTACTTCTACAAGAATTTAGGGGAACTATCATGTAGCTATAAGTGTAATACATATATTAAGTATCATAGATAAAAAGAAGGCTCCTTTCAGCAGCGCAAGTAATAATAGATACAAAGATTTAAAGATAAAAGATTTAGCATAAAAAGAATTCTCTCTTAAAAAGGAAAACAAAATTGTGTTTATGTATCTATATCAGCTATAACACCCATCTCACAACTTTATAGGAACAATGCCTATTCAAAAATACCAGTATTTTCAAAATATTTTAAACAAATGTAGTAATAATTCTATGCCCATCTTTATCAAAATAAACCAATAAAATATATAGTCTATATTAGACATGTTAATATATATATCTAAGACATGTTAAAAATCACAACTGAATTCTGACAATTCAGTCATAAGTCTAAACAGCAAATAAAAAATTCTGTGATGAGAACTTAGGGGAACTACCAATAGCTATAAATAGAAGAGATTATTATGTAAGTATCATAGATAAAAAGTGTACTCGCCCCAGAGGTACATGTAATAATACAGAAAACAATTTAAAGATAATAAATGATTTAGGATAAAAAGGATTCTCTCTTAAAATGAAAATAAAGTTATCTTTATGTATATATAACAGCTATAACGCTCATCTAAAAATATACAGGAACTGCATGTTTTCAAAAGTACAACAATTTCCAAACTATTTGAAATAAACCTATTAATAATTCAGTGGCCCGCATTTTCCAAACAAACCAATAAAATGCATAGTGTGCATGAAGCTATCTGTTACGGTCTATGGCACTCATATTTCACAAAGAATTCTGTGCCAATCTGAGTGTCTGCCGTGTGCCTTCAAATGCTCCAGGACTGCGGCAGCCAAGTCCGTAGGAAACAGGACCTCCAGGTTCGGCCCCAGGGAGGTTGGAATTCAGCAATATCAAAAGGGAGGTGGTGCAGCAGGAAGGGGTGGAACCAGAAACACCCCTGGTTTCTCACTGTTCTCTATGGATTCCTAGAAGTAGCTCCCCCCATCCCCCCACCCCCCACCCCGGTCCTAAGAGGACAATGTGATCACTGTATTCAGCTCCTTCTAGAACAGTCCAGGTTCTTCTAGATGATCTGCACAAATGGCTGCTGTCCTCCTTCGTGGTGTCTCCCATTAGCATTGGAATAAAGTTCTTGCTGAAAATCCGCATCTCCCTGGGCCTGGTGTTCTGGAAGTGGGAGAGAGAAGTCACACTTCAGGGAGGCAGCTCTCTAGACAGGAAGGTTATTCACGTCCCACGTCAAGTCTAACTAGAGTTCAGAGCAATTGGGAAATGCAATTTTATCTCCTGACTTTCATTCTATACTCTGCTTCTGAACCATTGTGTTCAACTGTGATACTTAGACTTTGGTGACCCTGACTCCAAAACTCACTCAGTACACCCAAGGTTAGCCCCAGTGATCTTCATAGCAAGGACTTTGGGTGGGTCTGCCCAGGGAGTAGGGCACCCTCAGAGAATGTGGCTTTGGACCTCATCACAGCTGGGGCTTTTGTGTCACTTCAGAGCTAAACTTGTAACCATGCTAGATCCGTTTCTAATGTGACAACATCACGAACCACGAGTCCAGAAGCCTAATCCATCATCCTACCTCCTCATGATGAAGTCTCATGCTCTGCTCAACGTGGTCAGCTGCACAAGATGTAAACCAACGCTCCACTGAACCCTCAACCCAAATCGGTAACTCAAGTGCGTCAATCATAATGAAGCTCCCCGAACTCAGTATTTGTGATTATTTTTGAGTCAGGGTCTCACTCTGTCGCCCGGGCTGGAGTGCTGTGGCAGGATCAGGGCTCCCTGCAGCCCCGAGCTCCCAGGCTCTAGCGATCCTCCCGCCTCAGCCTCCTGAGTAGTTGGGAGTAGATATGCCTCCCACATCGCCTAGCTAATTTTTGTTATTTTTGTGGAGAGGGGATCTCGCCACGTTGCCCAGGCTTGAAGCTGGATCAAACAATTGGGTTCCTCAGATTTCTGAAATAGACCCCAGTAGTCTTCCTTTGCCCCAGAGGAAGCAGATGTACCTTCTCTCAGGCCGATGACCTCAGGCCTTCATGGTCCCTGGAGCTCTAAGAAAGGTGGCACGATCTCGCGCCCACACCCAGTGCTCTGGGTCGTAAGCCTGGATCTAGAAAAACAAACGCCCTTTGAGAAGATGGGGACTCGCCAGGATACCCCTCCCTCCCCTCATCCAGCCTCCAGCCCACCCGATTCCCCCCCATCTCCACCTCCCCATGCCCCACCCACCTCCTCTAACTCCTCCAGGGAAACCCAGGCCCTGAAGCGCATGGAACGGAAGAATTGGAACCGAAGCTTATGGAACAAGGCCTTCGGAGAGCGGGTCTTCCTGGCCCTCCAGCGCATGGAACGGAAGAACTGGAACCGACGCTTACGGAACCAGGGTATCTGAGAGCGGTTCTTCCTGTACAGGAAGTAGATGATGTTTTGTTTGGGGGTCTCGCTGTCCTCCTCCATGTCATTGGCCAGGTAGCTGGGGACAGAAATCAGGTTACTGCTTAGGGGCACCGCCAGGAGAGACCTCGGCTGAGGTCAGCTTCCCAGAGGAGGGCAGGGGACCGTCCTCCGCTCAGGACTGACACCCACCCTGCAGAGAGTCACGCCTTCCTCAGAGGGCTCTGCTGGACAGAGACCTGCTGAAGGGCGTCTCCCACTCCTTCAGGATGGAGACAAAAACCCAACTGGTGACCAAGAGTGGTGGCTTACGCTTAGAATCCCAGCACATTGGGAGGCCAAAGCAGGAGGATCACTTGAGGCCAGAAGTTTGAGATGGGGCTGGGCAACATAGCAAGACCCTCATCTCTATTAAAAATATAAAAAATATGCTGGACATGGTGGCTCATGCCTGTAATCCCAGCACTTTGGAAGGCTGAAGCAGGTGGATCGCTTGAGACCAGGAGTTTGAGACCAGCCTGGTCAACATGGAGAAACCCCATCTCTACTAAAAATACAAAAATCAGCCTGGTGCGATGGCACGCCCATTAGTCCTAGCTACTCAAGAGGCTGAAGCATAAGAATTGTGTGAACCCTTGGCCGGGCGCGGTGGCTCAAGCCTGTAATCCCAGCACTTTGGGAGGCCGAGATGGGCGGATCACGAGGTCAGGAGATCGAGACCATCCTGGCTAACACGGTGAAACCCCGTCTCTACTAAGAAATACAAAAAATAGCCGGGCGAGGTGGCAGCGCCTGTAGTCCCAGCTACTCGGGAGGCTGAGGCCGGAGAATGGCGTGAACCCGGGAGGCGGAGCTTGCAGTGAGCTGAGATCCGGCCACTGCACTCCAGCCTGGGCGACAGCGTGAGACTCCGTCTCAAAAAAAAAAAAAAAAAAAAAAGAATTGTGTGAACCCAGTAGGCAGAGGTTGCAGTGAGCCGAGATTGGGCCACTCCATTCCAGCCTGAGGGGCACAGCAACACTCTGTCTCAATAAGTAAATAAATAAATAAATAAATAAATAAACTGTCTAGGTGTGGTGGCACAGCTCTGTAGTCGGAGTTAATTAAGAGGCTGAGGTGGGAGGATCGCTTGAGTCCAGGATATAGAGGCTGCACTGAGCTATGATCTCAACACTGCACTCCAGCTTGGGGGACAGGGCAAGTCTGTCTCAAAAAAATAAAAGAAATTGGATACATTGATATTTTGCCAGGACCCTGCCTTCTACATTCATCTAGTCTAATGAGACTGGGAGAAATCAGGGCAGATGACCTAATCCCAATGTCACAGTATCATAGGATGTAACTGGAGAGCTACGGGCATGCCGAAGTTGGAAGATGAGGGAAGGCACGACAGAGGCTGTGGGGTGAACTGACTTCAAGGACTGTGTCCTTCCCTTCAGAACCACATGTGTGCGGGACACCCAGACAGAAAACACAAACACAAAGTCAGTGGAGGGCATTTGGAAGGAGCAGTGAAGCCAAGCCAGGAAACACCAAGATGGCGAGCCAGTGTGGTTGTAGAGATTGTAGAGAGGGGGGAATTGGCACTGTGGACCCTGGCCTTGATTTAGAAAGACATCAGCTAAGGCCGTTGTTCAGGTGGGCAGTGAGGGCGTTGTGCTTTGGAAAGATGCTCAGGCTGCACTAGGAAGCCCCCTGGCTTGGGGAGAGACTCCAGGAGACCCCGTCAGGGAGCATTTGACAGTGGATTCGAGTGATGCAGGGGGGACCTGAACTGTGGTCTCCATCATGGGAACCCGGAGGAGGTCGATGGCGTTTGCAGTTGATGTGGGAAGGAGAGAAAGAAGAATCAGAAAGGCTGCTTCTGGGGGAAGTGTCGTGTCCGCTCCTCCGCTCCTTTTGCCTTTTCTTCTCCCCTTAGGAGTGGTTTATGGTTCCTTTTGTTTTATTCTTTTATTTGTACATCGGCGTTGGAGTTTGTTTTTTTGGCTTTTTTTTTTTTTTTTGGGAAAAAGTCTCGCTCTGTCACCCAGGCTGGAGTGCAGTGGCTCAACCTTAGCTCACTGCAACCTCACCGTCCTGGGTTCAAGGGGTTCTCTTGCCTCAGCCTCCTGAGTAGCTGGGATTACAGGTGCACACCACCGTGCCTGGCTAATTTTTCTATTTTTAGTAGAGACAGGGTTTGGCCATGTTGGCCAGGCTGGTCTTAAACTCCTGACCTCAGGTGATCCGCCTGCCTTGGCCTCCCAAAATGTTGGGATTACAGGCGTGAGCCACCTCGCCCAGCCTGAGTTTGTTTTTAGAAACAACACTCTAAGAACAAGATAGTATAATCCTGTCTTTTTTGTACACAGAGTAAAGAGGACAAACAGGTGAAAGGATAAATGAAAGGCTGGAATCCCACTTCCCCCGCTGTCCCAGGGCATTGGATATTGATGGATAGGAGGAAGCAAACCACTCACAGAGCCAGGAAGAAATGAATGCGTTGGTACTGCCAGGAGAAGAGGCCGGCCCGGCTAAAATATGCTATGACCATAGCCAGGAGATACTGATGGAGAGAAAGGAACACAGAGAGGGAGAGGTCACATCTTGGAAGAGGAAGATTGTGGAGAGGGGGAATGAGGGTCTGGGGAAGGGCTGCACCTCAGAGAAGGGACCTCAGTATTGGGGTAGCTGTACTTATTTGGAAATGGCGGGTTGGAGGGATATTCGAAGGTTGGATGCAAATCTGAGAAGCCGGAGGAAGGGTTTTCGGTGATGCTCCCAGGATGGTGGACTCCAGATGGGATCTTTGGAGGGGGTGTGTCTAGGTGAGCTGGTGTCAGGAGGGTCTTTTGTGTGCTGGGCAGAGAAGTGTCCCAAAGAGCTGAGAGTAGAGGGGCCAGGAGCTCCAGGACTGCGGCCAGACTGTGACCCAGGGCTCAGATCCCAGAGGACCCGTAGGAGAGATGGGCTGTTCATTCACTTGGCAAGAGACCAGCAGAGTCCTGAGAGAGATGCTGACAAATCATAAAAAGACCAAGAACAGCTGGGAGTGGCGGCTCAAGCCTGTGATGCCGGTACTTTGAGAGGTGGAGACAGGAGGATCATGTGAGCCCAACAGTTCGAGAACAACCTGGGCAACATAGAGAGACCCTGTTTCTACAAAGATTTCAAAAATTCGTTGAGCATGGTGGCATGTGCTAGTCCCAGCTCCTCAGGAGACTGAGTAAAGACGATTGCTTGAGCCCAGGAATTAGAGGCTTCAGTGCACTGTGATCATGCCACTGCACTCCATCCTGGGGAGCAGAGCTGGACTCTCAGAAAAAAAAAATGTGTGGGTGCCAAGACTCAAGACTGTGGGAGCTGGTCGGGCACAGTGGCTGACGTCTGTAATCTCAGCACTTTGGGAGGCCAAGGTGGGTGGATCACCTGAGGTCAGGTGTTCAGGACCAACCTGGCCAACATGGCAAAACCCCGTCTCTACTAAAAACACAAAAATTAGCCAGGCGTGGTGGTTCACGTCTGTAATCCCAGCTGCTTGGAGGCTGAGGCAGGAGAATCGCTTGAACTCAGGAGCCGTCGGCTACAGTGAGTCAAGATCAAGACACTGCCCTCCAGCCTGGGAAACAGAGCAAGACTCTGTCTCTCTCTCTCTCTCTCTCTCTCTCTCTCTCACACACACACACACACACACACACACACATAAAGACTGTAGGAGTATCTGGTGGGAGGTGGTGGAGGGAGAACTGTGGGTTTGGAAGTGGTGCCCTCCCCCGGGCCGTGCATTAGAACAGGAGCACAGTTACATGGAGAACAACCTTACCTTGTCCGACACCCTCAGATCTTTGTCCCAGGCCAGAAATCTTTTAATGACAGGATCCTCTGTGATTAGAGAACAGATGTCAGTGTGAGAAGCAGGGCAGGGTTTCCGTGGGAGCAGCAGGGCAGCGAGGAGAAGTGTGCCTCCGGGGGGGAAGTCTCAGGATTGTGGCCACGGGTGAGGGGGATGGGAGAGGGGAGAATGACTTTCACTGGGCAAGGGAGAGAGGCTCCTGCTCTGAGACTCCCCTGGGAAGAGGCCGAAGGAGGCCCTGGGTGTGAGAATCTACAGGATGTAGGGCTGGGAATAAGCCAGGACACCCTCCCAGCAGACCCGGAGGGACCGCTGCAGAGTCATAAAGGAATTCCCATCATTTCCTCATGAGACAGTCACATCAGGGTGTGACCATGGCCTTGGTATCCCCCCACTATGGATGGAGACACTTAGGTTTAGAAAAGTTAGTAAGAGACATTGAATTTCAGAGGGCACAGCTGAAACCGCTGTCTTTGTTTATTGATTTTGTTTTTCTTTATTAGATTTTTATTTTTTTATTTATTAATTTATTAATAAATAATTTTAATCTCAAATAATAAATAATTTGAGAAAGAGTCTCACTCTGTGGGCCAGGCTGCAGTGCAGTGGCACGATCTCGGCTCACTGCAACCTCTGCCTCCCGGGTTTAAGCAATTCTCCTGTCTCAGCCTCCCGAGTAGCTGGGATTACAGGCATAAGCTACCATGCCCAGCCTTGGTTTTTCTTTTGAGACAGGGTTTTGCTCTGTCACCCAGGCTGGAGTGCAGTGGTGCAGTCATAGCTCATTACATCCTCAAAGTCCTGAGTTCAAGCAATCCTCTTGCCTCAGCCTCCCAACGTGCTGGGATCTCAGGCGTGAGCCACCACGCCTGGCCCGAAACCAAACTTTCTTTTTTTTTTTTTTTTTTTTTTGAGACGGAGTCTTGCTCTGTTGCCCAGGCTGGAGTGCGGTGGCGCAATCTCGGCTCACTGCAAGCTCCGCCTCCCGGGTTCACGCCATTCTCCTGCCTCAGCCTCCTGAGTAGCTGGGACTACAGGCGCCCGCCGCTGCGCCCGGCTAATTTTTTCTATTTTTAGTAGAGACGGGGTTTCACCATGGTCTCGATCTTCTGACCTTGTGATCCACCCGCCTCGGCCTCCCAAAGTGCTGGGATTACAGGCGTGAGCCACCGCGCCCGGCCAAAACCAAACTTTCTTATCCCACGCGCTGACCTTTAATCAAGTCTAGCCTAATCCTCTATCATCTCCTAAGCGTCCCTCATGAATGATCACTTCCGAGTCCTCCCGCATGGAGAGCTCACCCACTGGGGGCATATTTTTCCCATTGGAAAAGAGTGGTTATTGGAAGTTTCCTCTTTTTAGAAAGAACAGGATTGGAGGTGCTCTCTGGGGTGTCCTCCTACCAAGCAGCCTGTTGAAGGCCTCGTGGTGCTCGGGGAGCACGGGCGACACTCGCCGTCGCTTCAGCTTCATCTTGAGGCCACACAGCGTCTCCACCATCCAGGTCTCCTCAGGTTCAGGGGAGAGCTCCTTCTCTGGCTCCTCCTCAGACTGGTCCGACCACTCCCTCTTCCTTTTCCAGCAAAGGGACCTACATGAGGGTCTGGGATCTACCCCAAGGACTGAGTAAAGAAACCAGACCGCCATGTAATGCTTCTGCAATTGATCCCCTTAGACCCCGACCCCAAACCCCAAAGCACTCTCCATCCTCCCCAGCCTTGCAGACTGCTGGCTTCTCCAAGCCATCTTTCCTTCTGTCAGTCTCCTCTCCTGAGCCCCATGTGCTGCTCTGTCTCCTCCCCATTCTCCCATTTCTCTGTCCTCAGAAGACTTTGTCCTTCCCTGGTCCCTGGCTCTCTGAGTCCCTTCTTTTATTTATTTTTTTTTGAGACACAGTCTTGCTTTGTGGCCTAGGCTGGAGTGTAGTGGTGCGATCTCGGCTCACTGCAACCTCTGTCTCCCCAGTTCCAGTGATTCTCCTGCCTAAGCCTCCCAAGTAGCTGGGATTACAAGTGCCCGCCATAATGCCCAGCTCATTTTTGTACTTCTAGAAGAGACAAGGTTTCAACACGTTGGCCAGGCTGGTCTCAAACTCCTGGCCTCAAGTGATCCACCTGCCTTGGCCTCCCAGAGTGCTGGGATTACAGGTGTGAGCCACTACACCCTGCCTCAGTACCTCCATTCCTCCCACACACCCTCCTCACATGCTCCTTCTGGGCCCTTCCTTCTTCTTCTTCTCTTTTTTTTTTTTAGACAGGTTCTCACTCTATCACCCAGACTGGAGTTCAGGGATGCTATCTTGGCTCAAAGCAACCTCCGCCTCCCGGGTTCAAGTGATTCTCCTGTCTCAGCCTCCCGAGTAGCTGGGATTACAGGCGTGCACCATCACGCCTGGCTAATTTTTGTATTGTTAGTATAAGTGAGGTTTCGCTATATTGGTCTGGTTGGTCTCAAACAACTGACCTCAAGTGATCCACCCATCTCGGCCTCCCAAAGTACTGGGATTACAGGCATGAGCTACCACACCTGGGCTTTGTTTTTCTTTGGACACAGGGTTTTGCTCGGTTACCCAGGCTGGAGTGTAGTGGTACAGTCATAGCTCACTGCAGCCTCAAAGTCCTGAGTTCAAGGAGTCCCCTTGACTCAGCCTCCCAATGTGCTGGTATCTCAGGCGTGAGCCACAGCGCCTGACCTGAAACCAAGCTTTTTTTTTTTCTTCCTTTTTTTTTTGAGACGGAGTCTCGCTCTGTCTCCCAGGCTGGAGTGCAGTGGTACGATCTCGGCTCACTGCAAGCTCTGCCTCCCGGGTTCACGCCATTCTCCTGCCTCAGCCTCCCGAGTAGCTGGGACTACAGGCGCCTGCCACCAGGCCTGGCTAATTTTTTGTATTTTTAGTAGAGATGGATTTCACTGTGTTAGCCAGGATGGTCTTGATCTCCTGACCTTGTGATCCGTCTGCCTCGGCCTCCCAAAGAGCTGGGATTACAGGCGTGAACCACGGTGCCCAGCTGAAACCAAGCTTTCTTATCCCAAGCGCCCACCTTTATCAAGTCTAGCTAATCCTCTATCGTCTCCTAAGCGTCCCTCATGAATGATCACTTCCGAGTCCTCCCGCATGGAGAGCTCACCCACTAGGGGCATATTTTTCCCATTGGAAAAGAGTGGTTATTGGAAGTTTCCTCTTTTTTAGAAGAACAGGATTGGAGGTGCTGTCTGGGGTATCCTCCTACCAAGCTGGCTGTTGAAGGCCTTGTGGTGCTCAGGGAGCACGGGCGACACTCGCCGTTGCTTCAGCTTCATCTTGAGACCACACAGCGTCTCCACCACCCAGGTCTCCTCAGGCTCCGGGGAGAGCGCCTTCTCTGGCTCCTCCTCAGACTGGTCCGACCACTCCCTCTTCCTTTTCCAGCAAAGGGACCTACATGAGGGGCTGGGATCTACCCCAGGGGCTGAGTAAAGAAACCAGACCGCCGTGTAATGCTTCTGCAATTGATCACCTTAGACCCCGACCCCAAACCCCAAACCACTCTCCATCCTCCCCAGCCTTGCAGACTGCTGGCTTCTCCAAGCCATCTTTCCTTCTGTCTGTCTTATCTGCTAAGCCCCATGTGCCGCTCCTTCTCCTCCCCATTCTTCCGTTTCTCTGTCCTCAGAACACATCCTCATGTTCTTCCCTAGTCCCTGGCTCTCTGAGGCCCTCCTTTTTTTTGTTTCGAGACAGAATCTTGCTTTGTCGCCGAGGCTGGAGTGTAGTGGTGCAATCTCAGCTCACTGCAACATCCATCCCCCGGATTCCGGTTATTCTCCTGCCTCAGCCTCTCTGGTAGCTGGGATTACAGGTGCCTGCCATAATGCCCAGCTCAATTTTGTATTTTTAGTAGAGACGGGGTTTCACCATCTTGGCCAGGCTGATCTCAAACTCCTGGCCTCAAGTGATCCTCCTGCCTTGGCCTCCCAAAGTGCTGGGATTACAGGTGTTAGCCACTGCACCTGGCCTGAGTTTCTCCATTCTTCCCACACACCCTCCTCAGGTTCTCCTTCCTGACCTCTGACCCTTTTTTTTTTTTTTTTTTTTTTTGAGACAGCGTCTCACTCTTTCACACAGACCGGAGTGCAGTAGCGCGATCTCGGCTCACTACAACCTCTTCCTCCCAGGCTCAAGCGATTCTCTTGTCTCAACCTTCCAAGTAGCTGGGATTAGAGGCACGCACCATTACCACCTGGCTAATTTTTGTACTTTTAGTAGAGATGGGGTTTCACCATGTTGGCCAGGCTGGTCTTGAACTCCTGACCTCAGGTGATCTGCCCGCCTTGGCCTCCCAAAGTGTTGGGGTTACAGGCGCGAGCCACCGCACCCAGCTCCCTTCCTTCGAGTTAGTCAATCCTGTCCCACCTCTTCTTCCTCCAGTCCCCTCACCTGATGGTCCCGACACTTCATCATCCACCACCTCCTGGAGGGAGTACTCCGAGGTGTTCGGCTGGGGGCTCTCCTCCTTATCCTCGGGGAGCAGGGTTGTGATCTTTCCCAAAATCTGTTCCATTCCACGGAACCTAGTCTCTGTTCTGTTCATACCTCTTCTTCTGGACTCTGTTAGGAGCCAGCAGTGTGTTATGAATTCTCTAGGCTAGAGAAGTCAGAGGCTAACAGCCTGAGAGAAGATGCTGTTGTTCACCAGCTTCCAGGCCGACGGAGTCCGGGTCCCCAATCAGGGAAGGCTGGGAATCTCTGATGTCATTGGCCATTCCAACCTGGCAAACCAGTTTGAAATAAAACACATGTAACTAGGCTGATCTCTTGTCCCGAGATGCTGAGTGAATGGTATCTCTGCCACTGTCCCATCTCAGACCACTGTCCACAAGCATCTTCAGTGTCTCCCAGATCCCTCTGTTCCCTGTCCCAGCAGAGGCTGTGTCCTCTCCACTCAAAGCCTGAGTATGGTGGGTTCCTTCTCTGTACATGTCCATTTCAGAGTCCAGTGTGGTGGGAGAGGGAACAGGGTGGGAAAGAACTAGGGTAAGCAGTCAGGCCGAAACCTTTACAAGAGAGTGAGATGACTGCACAAGAGATCCCAGGAACACTGACTGATGAAAAGTCACACAGAGCGCCTCAGTTTGGCAGAGTTTCGCTTCTAATGTTCACTGACATTCACTGTCCTGAGATTCTGCACTGGGGTACACACGCCCTCTGCCTCTAAGAGACATTTTGAAGTCTGGAAAACCACAGGAATCTGCCCATGAGCTCTATTACTTTCACTGGTGTCCCAATTTCAGTGGAGTCCATGGATTCGCCTAAAGCCAGCCCTTCCAGTTCGGCTAAGAAATTCTAGTTTATATCAAGTTTGTATCATATGTATTGCTCTGAACTCAGGAATTTCCCCACCGCTTATGGATTCTATGAATAAAATATCGTGATGCATTGCAAAAGACTAAATCTAAAAAATCTCAGCTGTGTGCAGTGGCTCGGTGGCTTGTAATCCCAGCACTTTGGGTGGCTAAGGGATGAAGACTGCCTGAGGCCAGCAGTTCAAGACCAGTGTGAAAACATAGCAAGACCCTATCTCTAAAAAACAAACCAAACCAAATTAGCCAGGTGGTGGCTGGAAACCCAAAGCCAACTACTTGGAAACCCATGTGATAGGAAGATGGTTTTGAGCCCAGGAGCTGCAGTGAGCCATGATCTGGCCCCTCCACACTCCAGTCTGGGCAACACACAGCATGCCAGTCAAAAATTTTTTTTTTGAGACGGAGTCTCGCTTTCTGCCACCCGGTTGGGAGTGCAGTGGCCGGATCTCAGCTCACTGCAAGCTCCGGGCCCTGGTTTCGCCATTCTCCTGCCTCAGCCTCCCGAGTAGCTGGGATCATGGCTCAGCCACCTCACCGGCTAGTTTTTGTATTTTTTAGTAGAGACGGGGTTTCAGTAGCACCAGGATGGTCTCATCTCCTGATCTTGATCCGCCTGCCTCTGCCTCCTCCCAAAGTGCTGGGATTACAGGCTTGAGCCACACCGCCTAAAAAATTTTTTTGATAAAATAAAGAGTTGCATGACATTCAGAGACCATCCCCAAAACTCAGGTCTTGGCCAGCCTCAGGAGCCACTTCAATCCCAAAAGCACTTTGGGAAGCCAAAGTGGGTGGATTACTTGAGGTCAGGAGTTTGAGACCAGCCTGGCCAACATGGTGAAACCCCGCCTCTACTACAAAATGCGCCACAAAAATTCATTTTCAGGCATGGTGGCGGGTGCCTGTACTCCCAGCTACTTGGGAGCAGGGCTGGAGAATCACTTGAACTCAGGGTGCTGGAGGGGTTGCAGCCAGCCGCGACCCACTACATTGCACCTCGCAGCCTGGGCAACAAGAGCAAAACTGGCCTGAAAAAAAAAGAAGCTGTGTGAGTGAGTCCCACACGGCTTCCTACGGGCTGGCAATTCTCCTGGGAGTCTCTAGTCATGGAAAGGCAATAAACTGAACGAGGAAGCAGATCCCAGTGCTGTGGAAGTCCCATCGCTAGGAAGCTCTGCTTTTCTAGAGTTCAAATTTGCATTCATGACCCTTTAAACCGGCCAGAGCTGGGTGGGTCTTTCTACAACAAAACAGTTTGCTGTCTCTCCTCCTAGCGTTAAAAGGCTTTCAAAGATTAGAAGATTCCAATGTTCTGACCCCATTAAAATTTTGTAAGAATGAAAAGCTCTGATTTAACTCCATCTCAAGCCTGGTTTGCATATTCCTCTTCTGGCCACCTTGTCTAGACACACTACACTGAGGCAGTGCCCATCTTACTTGATGTTGACACATTGTCAAAAATGGGCAAACCTAGGCACGGTGGCACATGCCTGTAATCCTACCACTTTAAGAAGCCGGTGGCAGACAGATCACCAGAGGTCAGAAGCCGAGACCAGCCTGGCCAACATGTTGAACCAGCCTCTACTAAAAAATACAGAAAATTAGCCGGGTGTGGGGTGCACATCTGTAATCCCAGCTACTTGGGAGGCTGAGGAGAGAATCACTGAACCTGAAGGCAGAGTTGCAGTGAGCTGAGATTATGTTATTGTATTCCAGCCTGGAGTGACAGGAGCTTGTGACACCATCTCAAAAAAAAAGGCCGGGCGCAGGCTCAAGCCTGTAATCCCAGCACTTTGGGAGGCCGAGACGGGCGGATCACGGGTCAGGAGATTCAGACCATCCTGGCTAACACGGTGAAAACCCTGCCTCTACTAAAAAGTACAAAAACTAGCTGGCAAGGTGGCGGCTTCTGTAGTCCCAGCTACTCCGAGGCTGAGGCAGGAATGGCTGTGAAACCCGGGAGGCGGAGCTTGCAGTGAACTGAGATCCGGCCACCACAGTCCAGCCTGGGTGATGTGAGCCAGATCATGCCTCTAAAAAGACTAGCCCAGATTTGGTCTGATACATTCAAAAAAAAGCAAAACAGCCACCTCTGACCTTTTCTTTTTCCTGCAATGATGCAGTTTCATACAACAATGGCTGTAGGTATGCTGTCAAAATATCATTCAGGTGTCAGAAGGGCTTCCCTGGCCGGACACAAGTGGTCACTCCTGTAATCCCAAATACTTTGGTTGGCCAAGGTGGGAGGACGACAAGTGCCAGGGAGTTCAAGGCTGCAGTGAGCTGTGATCCCACCACTGCATTCCAGGCTGGGCATCAGGAGTGAGGCCTGTCTCTAAAACTCCTTTGCTCCCCAAAAGGATTTGCAAATACCAGCCTTCGGGATGACACTAAGGAACATTAAGATGCAGGATGCTGGGACCTGTTCCCTATTGATTGTAGTTCAGAAACTGAGGTGGGGCCTGATTTAACTCCCTCACTGGAATCCATTCAGGTTTGGAACTTTCTTGGTTGACAGTGGAAGAGAGATCATAAAGCAAAGTCGCTGTGGACTGAAAATGAGCAGACAAGGTTTCTGAGCCGCGGGTGAATATGATTTGGGCCCCACTTGGGAGGGCTGTGGCCAGGCCTTGAGTCCTCGGCCAGTGGGACCTTCTGAAACAGCCTCCAAGCCGCCCCCGCCTTTGCTGTTGGATGACCCTCCAGCTGCTTTGGTGTCGATGGGGAGGTCACCTGCAGCGGAAGTTCAGCCCAGCCCAGCAGCCTCCCCGCACCTGACGGGGCTCTGGTCATGCTGCCGTCTCTGCGGTTCTCTGCGGAGTCATGGTTTCTGTACCTTGAAGAGAACTTCACCTTCTGGGACCCAGAAACCCTGGAAACCCTGAGGAAAAAAGCGAATGAAATTACTGAAGACAACTCTGTGTCGGGGAGATGGAAAAGAGGCTCTTTGGGTTTTTTTAATTTTTTTTTTATCTTTTTATTTTATTGAGACAGAGTCTCGCTCTTGTCATCCAGAGTGGATTGTAATGGCTCAATCTCGGCTCACTGCAACCTCTGCCTCCCACGTTCAAGCGGTTCTCGTGCCTCAGCCTCCAGAGCAGCTGGGACAATAGGCGCAAACCACCATGCCCAGCTAAGTTTTGTACTTGTAGTACAGATGGGGTTTCGCCATGTTGCCCGGGCTGGTCTCGAACTCCTGGTCTCAAGCAATCCGCCTGCCTTGTCCTCCCAAAGTGCTAGGACTACAGGTACGAGCCGCCGTGCCCAGCCCTCACTGTATGGATTTTCTAAAAAAAAAAAAATAAATTTATCTTATTTGGCCAAAAGGTAAATTAACCTTTTCTCCTCTCCTTTTTTTTTTTTTTCTTTTTTTGAGATGGAGTCTTGCTCAGTCACCCAGGTTGGAGTGCAGTGGTGTGATCTTGGTTCACTGCAACCTCTGCCTCCTGGGTTCGCACTGTTATCCTGCTTCAGCCTCCTGAGTACCTGGAACTACAGGTGCCCGCCACCATGCCCCGCTAATTTTTTTTTTTTTTTGTATTTTTTTTTTTTTTAGACGGAGTCTCGCTGTGTCGCCCGGGCTGGAGTGCAGTGGCCGGATCTCAGCTCACTGCAAGCTCCGCCTCCTGGGTTTACACCATTCTCCTGCCTCAGCTTCCCCAGTAGCTGGGACTACAGGCGCCCGCCAACTCACCCGGCTAGTTTTTTGTATTTTTTAGTAGAGACGGCGTTCACCGTGTTAGCCAGGATGGTCTCGATCACCTGACCTCGTGATCCGCCCGTTTCGGCCTCCCAAAGTGCTGGGATTACAGGCTTGAGCCTGGCCTTTTTTTTTGTATTTCTAGTAAAGATGGGGTTTCACTGTGTTAGTCAGGATGGTCTCCATCTCCTGACTTCATGATCCACCCGCCTCGGCCTCCCAAAGTGCTGGGAATACAGGCGTAAGCCACCGTGCCTGGCCTCTCCTCTCCTTTTTAAAGAGTATTTCCTTGATAAACCTTGTAATATAAATAATTTTTGTGCCTTTGATATGTATCTAAATCTTTTAAAAAGGTAAATGAACTTCTTGCCAACATTGCAACCCAGTTACAACCCAGGAATTTTTTTTTTTTTTTTTTTTGAGTCATAATCTCGCCTGTCACCCAGGCTGGAGTGCAGTGGTAAGATCTTGGCTCACTGCAACCTCCACTTCCCGGGTTCAAGCAATTCTCCCATCTCAACCTCCTGAGTAGCTGAGACTACAGGCACCTGCCACCATGCCTGGCTAATTTTTGTATTTTTATTAGAGACAGGGTTTTACCTTGTTGGTCTGGCTGATCTTGAACTCCTGACCTCAGGTGATCTACCTGCCTTGGCCTCTCAAAGTGCTGGGATTACAGGCCTGAGCCATGGCGCCCGGCCACAACCCAGGAATTTTTTTTTCTTAAGAGCCTGAGAGTCTTGTCTTTGAAATGTAAACCTCGAGGAAGATAGTGTCCCTATCCTCCTGTTGCCCAGGGAGTTTAGCCTAGGCACCTTGAGCTGTTACTACCTGCTCATCAAGGAGATATGAGAAGTTTTATTTTTTCATCAGATACAGGTAATTAACTAGCATGGATGGCCACCTTGATTTCCAGGTGAATTTAGAATGAGCGTTTAAAAATGCATAGCAGGCCAGGCACAGTGGCTCACACCTGTAATCCCAGCACGTTGTGAGAGGCTGAGACGGGCGAATCACTTGAAACCACACAGAAATCGAAAGAAGGAGTTTGAGTCCAGCCTAGCCAATATGGTGAAACTCTGTCTCTACTAAAATACCAGTATTAACTGGGCATGATGGCACATGTCTGTAATTCTAGCTACTCGGGAGGCGTAGGCACGATAATCACTTGAACCCAGGAGATGGATGTTACAGTGAGCCAAGATCACACCACTACACTCCAGCCTGGATGACAGAATGAGACCCTGTCTCAAAAAAAAAAAAAAAAAAAAAAAAATTGCATAGCGAGTCCTTTTACATGCGGATGAGTTACTGTTTATCTTGAGAGCATGTATGCAATGGATTGTATCTGCCGGGCTATATAAAAAGGAGGCTTTGGCCAGGCGCCATGGCTCACGCCTATAATTTCAGCACTTTGGGAGGCCTAGGCGGGCGAATTACAAGGTCAGGATTTCGAGGCCATCCTAGCTAGCATGACAAGACCCTGTCTCTACTAAAAATACAAAAAATTAGCCAGGTGTGTGGCACGCGCCTGTATTCCCAGTTACTTGGGAGGCTGAGGCAGGAGAATCACTTTAACGGGGGAGGCAGAGGTTGCAGTGAGCTGAGATTGTACCACTGCACTCCAGCCTGGGCAACAGAGTCAGACTCTGTATCAAAAAAAAAAGGAGGCTTTATTTCTCTTTGCATTTCATTAATGGATCACCTGTGATGGGCATCACAGTCTGGTTTAATGTTTATTCAATAATAAAATTGTTTTCTTTATTTTCTGAATTTGTGGAGAGACTATTCTAGGTTAACAGAAGAATTGATTGATTGATTGATTGATTGATGGAGTCTAGCTCTGTCGCCAGGCTGGAGTGTAGTGGTGTGATCTTGGCTCACTGCAATCTCTGCCTCTCGGGTTCAAGTGATTCCCCTGCCTCAGCCTCCCAAGTAGCTGGGACTACAGGGGCACACCAACACACCCAGCTAATTTTTTGTGTTTTAGTAGAGACGGGGTTTCACCATGTTGGCCAGGATGCTCTTGATCTCCTGACCTCATGATCCGCCCGCCTCGGCCTCCCAAAGTGCCGGGATTACAGGCATAAGCCGCTGTGCCTGGCCTCAGAAGAATTTATTTTTAGTCTTTTCCTTACCAGTTTTTATGAAACAACTGGGCAAGAACACTGTTAGATTTCACCAAAAAATTGTGATGAATCATTGTCCTTATGATCCCATTTTTGAAAATTGACATTTTAATTGTAAACCAAAAATAAAATTCTAACCCCAACTGACTGACCGGACTCCGCTGTTCGCCAACAGGATCCAAAATAAACATGAAAAACTAATTCAGGTCATGACGGGAAGGAGAGGGTCAGACATACCTTGTCATACTCTCCTCCCGTCAGAGTTTAGGCACAGCTGACCAACATTAGCATTAGAATACAGGTCATAAGACTGACAAAACAGGCTGTTTGTATCAGTAAGATACCCAACTCCAACAGACTCTGATATAGCACCACATGACAGATAGCAGTCCCTGAAGGAAATCATAGTATTTTACCCTATAATATATTTTCTTTGACACACTTTAAGATAGTCCTGCAAAACCATCTCTTCGGGGGAAATTTGCATTCTGTAGAGAATCTCCTTCCCTTACAGAAAAGACTCCAGGTCTCTTCTGGAGAGTCTGACACCTTTTAAGATCCAATAAGAGATATTTATCATCTATTCTCTCTGAAGCCTGTTCTGAGGCTTCACCTACATAACAAGAACCTTGGTTTCCACAATCCTCATTATCTTAACTCAAGCTTTTCTTTTCTCTTTTCTTTTCCTCCTTCTTTTCTCTTCCTTCCTTCCTTCCTTCCTCTCTTTCTCTCTCTCTTTCTTTCTTTTCTTCTCTGTTGCCCAAGCTGGAGTGCAGTGGCACAATCATGGCTCACTGTAGCCTCAACTTCCCAGGCTCAAGCCATCCTCCCATCTGAGCCTCCTGACTAGCTGGGACTACAGGAAGGCACCACCAGACCTGGATAATTTTTTTTTTGTAGAGGTGGGGGTCTTGCTCTGTTGCCCAGGCTGTCCTTGAACTCGTGGCCTCAAGGGATCCTCCCAGCTCCCCCTCCCAAAATGCTGGGATTACAGGTATGAGCCACTGCAATGGCCCATTTCTTTATGTAGTCTTCCACCGTGTTAGCCAGGATGGTCTCGAACTCCTGACCTCGTGATCCGCCCGTCTCGGCCTCCCAAAGTGCTGGGATTACAGGCTTGAGCCACCGCGCCCGGCCCTAGTTTTCTTAATAGAAGATTGTTAGGTGCAGCAATAACCAAATTCAGTTAGATAATTTAGAAACAAAGCCATATTTTATACACATTCCTTTCTGAGAGCTCACATACTCAATTCCTATGGCTTTTAAAATTTTAAGCAGTTTAAAGAGACAATAAGGAAATGTGGGCGGATGCAGTGACTCACACCTGTAATCCCAGCACTTTGAGGGACTAGGGCAAGAGTATCCCTTGAGACCAGGAGTTAGAGACCAGCCTAGGCAACATAGGGAGACCCTGACTCTACAAAAAATACAAAAGTAGCCACACATGCTGGGATGCACCTGTGGTCCTAACTACTCAGGAGGCTGAGGTGGGAGGAGATGGAGCCCAGGAGGTCGAGGCTGCAGTGAGCTGTGAATGCAACACTGCACTCCAGCCTGGGTGGTAGATTGAGACCCTGTCTCAACAAACCACAAAAAGCACTAGCCGTATGATGGGATTTTTTTTTTCTTTTTGCATGTTGTATTTGATGATGGCAGACTGTTTGTAAAAGGAGTCATGTTACCCATGAAAGTCTAACTCATCTAATTACTACCTGATTATCTTAGAGTTACAAAGTTATAAGTGCATGCTTCCCCATCACTCTTGTGTGTGTGTGTGTGTGTGTGTGTGTGTTGAGACAGTGTCTCTCACCCAGTCTGGAGTGGAGCAGTGTGGTTTCGGCTCACTGCAACCTCTACCTTCCAGATTCAAAGGATTCTAGTGCCTCAGCCTCCTGAGTAGATGGGACTACTGGCATGTGACACTACGCCTGGCTAATTATTTTGTTATTTTTAAGTAGAGAGGGGATTTCGCCATGTTGGCCGAGGCAGGCTGATCACTTGAGGCCAGAATTCGAGACCAGCCTGGCCAACATGGCGAAACCCTCTATCACTCTTTTAGGCCCTTCTGAGTGTTTGCAGGCTGAGTGTTCACAGGGTGTTAGCCTATTGAGCTTTCTTTCGTGGTTCTTACGCAGGAGATTCCTGCCTTTGCAAGCCAGAGCACTTATGACTTCAATGACCTGCTTCTCCTCCTCTAGGTCTACCAGCCACAGTCTCTGCACGTTTCCAAGAGCAGCAGAAAATGAACACATTGCAGGTGAGTTTTCCTGCTTGTGTATATGTTCCGCTACTTTATTTTATGATGCATTTTCAGAGGTTTGTAAGAATTCATACTTTATTTTCCTTTTTTTTTTTTTGAGATAGGGTCTTGCCTGGTCACCCAGGCTGGAGTGTAGAGACGGATCACAACTCACTGCAGCCTCACCCTCCTGGCTCACGATCCTCCTGCCTCAGCCTCCCGCTGTGAGGCTGGGACTACAGGCTAGCTGCCACACCCGCGAGCGGCGGCACGAAAACGCGAAAGTTGCCGATAAATGCGAAAACGGTTAAACACCCAAATTTGAACTGAACAGCAATACCG
>NC_044979.1:144034932-144053067 GCF_008728515.1 Papio anubis
GCAGAACAGCCTTGGTGAGGTGGAGAGGAGGGGAACCTCGCGAGCAGACGCGACAGCAGGCCCGCCCCGGCCTCTCGGGAGCGGTGGGGCAGAGGCTGCGGAGCCCCAGGCGGCAGGTGGTCTTGGGTTTCGGGCCTGGAGCGAGGGCGCCTGTAAAGTCACCGTGCGTTGAGAGGACCTTGTAGAGTATGGGGGCAGGGGGAGGGTCCTGATCGCTTGCAGGAGAGACGTGTGTTTCTGGTTTGAGGGCAGGGTCCGGCTGCACCGGAACAGGCGCTGCATGGAAGATCTGGGAGGACGAGGCTTACGGGGACGTGCGGGTGTCACCAGCCTCGCCAGGGGTGGACGTCAGTTCCACTCTACTCAACCCCTAACAGCCCTTCCTCCTCCCTCTCTCCCGTGCCCTTGCAGGATTTCTTTTTTTTTTTTTTTTTTGAGACAGAGTCTTGCGCTGTGTCACCCAGGCTGGAGTGCAGTGGCGCGATCTCGGCTCACTGCAAGCCCTGGGCCTCCCTCAGGTTCACACGCCATTCTCCTGCCTCAGCCCTCCGAGTAGCTGGGACTACAGGCCCGCCACCTCACGCCCGGCTAGTTTTTGTATTTTTTAGTAGAGACGGGTTTCACCATGTTAGCCAGGGTGGTCTCGATCTCCTGACCTCGTGATCCACCCGGCCGGGCCTCCCAAAGTGCTGGGATTGAGCAGGCTTGAGCTTACCCCCGCGCTCGGCCCGTGTCCAGATTTCTCGACTTCTAAACGTCTGTCAGCACTCTGTTCTCTCATTTAAGTGTCTGCTGATTCCCCTAGGGATCTGCCCCTGAGAATGGTAGTAATGCAGGAACAGTCTGCAGGGATTCTCTTGCTGCCTCAGCTGCTAGGGGGAAGAGCCTGGGCTTTAGCAGGTGGATCTACTCTGGACCAGGTCACCGCTTTAGGGTAGAGGTGCTCATAGTAGAGCTCAGGAGTCTTGTATCTCCCAGGCCAGTGTTCTTTTCTCCTGTGTCCTGCTTTTTTTTTTGGAGACGGGAGTCTCAAGCCAGGTCGCCCCAGGCTGGAGTGCAGTGGCCGGATCTCAGCTCACTGCAAGCCCGGCCCTGGCTTTACGCCATTCTCCTGCCTCAGCCTCCCAGTAGCCGGGACTACAGGCCACACCTCCAGCTAGTTTTTCGTATTTTTAGTAGAGAATGGCTCACCGTGTTAGCCAGGATGGTCTCAACTCCTGACCTCGCGGATCCTGCCTCGGCCTCCCAAAGTGCTGGGATTACAGGCTTGAGCCGTCACTGCCCTAGTTTTCTTAATAGAAGATTGTTAGGTGCAGCAATAACCAAATTCAGTTAGATAATTTAGGAAACAAAGCTATACTATACACATCTTCTGAGAGCTCACATACTCAATTCCTACTTTTTAAAATTTTAAGCAGCTTAAAGAGACAATAAGGAAATGTGGGCTGATGCAGGACTCACACCTGTAATCCCAGCACTTTGAGGACCAGGGCAAGAGTATCCCTTGAGACCAGGAGTTAGAGACCAGCCTAGGCGCATAGGGAGACCCCTGACTCTACAAAAATACAAAAGTAGCCACACATGCTGGGATGCACCTGTGGTCCCAACTACCAGAGGCTGAGGTGGGAGGAGATGGAGCCCAGGAGGTCGAGGCTGCAGTGAGCTGTGAATGCAACACTGCACTCCAGCCTGGGTGGTAGATTGAGACCCTGTCTCAACAAACCACAAAAAGCACCAGTCGCATGATGGGATTTCTTCTTTTTTTTTTCTTTTGCATGTTGTATTTGATGATGGCAGACTGTTTGTAAAAGGAGTCATGTTACCCATGAAAGTCTAATCCCATCTAATTACTACCTTGATTATCTTAGAGCTACAAAGTTATAAGTGCATGCTTCCCATCACCTGTGTGTGTGTATGTGTGTGTGTGTGTGTGTGTGTTGAGACAGTGTCTTCACCCAGTCTGGAGTGGGAGCAGTGTGGTTTCCCCGCTCACTGCAACCTCTACCTCCAGATTCAAAGTGATTCTAGTGCCTCAGCCTCCTGAGTAGATGGGACTACTGGCATGTGACACTACCTGGCTAATTATTTTGTTATTTTTAAGTAGAGAGGATTTCCTCACATGTTGGGGTCGAGGCAGGCTGATCACTTGAGGTACAGAATTCAAGACTAGCCTGGCTAACATGTATTTAAACCCTGTATCACTCTTTTTAGCCCTTCTGAGTGTTTGCAGGCTGAGTGTCTACAGGGTGTTAGCCTATTGAGCTTTCTTTCAGGTTCTACGCAGGAGATTCCTGTCTTGCAAGCTAGAGCACTTATGACTTCAATGACCTGCTTCTCCTCCCTCTAGGTTCACTCAGCCACAGTCTCTGCATCAAGTTTTAAGAGCAGTAGCAGAAAATGTTCACATTGCAGGTGAGTTTTCCTGCTTGTGTATATGTTCCTCTACTTTATTTTATGATGCATTTTCAGAGGTTTGTAAGAATTCATACTTTATTTTTCTTTTTTTTTTGAGATAGGGTCTTGCTCTGTCACCCAGGCTGGAGTGTAGAGACGTGATCACAACTACCGGTAGCCTTCAATCTCCTGGGCTCACACTTTATCCTCCTGCTCAGCCCTCCCGCTGCAGCTGGGACTACAGGCCACGCTGCCACACCCGCTAATTTTTGTATTTTAGTAGAGACTGCGTTTCACCGTGTCACCCAGGCTGGTCTTGAACTCCTGAGCTCAGGCAATCTGCCCGCCTCGGCCTCCCAAAGTGCTAGGATTACAGGCGTGAGCCACTGCTCCTGGCCTAGAGATGTATTCTCACTGTATTGCTTAGGCTGGTCTCAAACTCCTGGCCTCAAGCGATCCTTCTGCCTCAGCTTTCCAGCGTGCTGGGATTACAGGCTCATGCCTGGCCTGGACCCAGTTGTTTTTTTTGTTTTTTTTTGTTTTTGAGACGGAGTCTTGGTCTGTCACCCAGGCTGGAGTGCCTGGCTCACTGCAAGCTCCACCTCCTGGGTTCACACCATTCTCCTGCCTTAGCCTCTGGAGTAGCTGGGACTACAGGCGCCCGCCACCACGCCCAGCTAATTTTTGTATTTTGTTTAGTAGAGATGGGGTTTCACCGTGTTAGCCAGGATGGTCTCAAGGCCTGGATCCACTTTTATCCATGTCCAAATGGTGTTTTTCTCTGAGCTGTTTTTGATTTTCTTCCACCTCATGTGAACTGTAGTGTCAGCTTATCTAGTTCCAGGAAAAAGCTTTTTGGTATTTTTATTGAGATTGCATGTTTATAAAGTAATTTAGGGTAACTGATATCTTTGTATTATTAAGTTGACCTTAATAATACAACGAATTTTTTTTTTTTTATTTTAATAGAGATGGGGTTTCACCATGTTGTCCAGGCTGGTCTCATTCCCGACCTCAGGTGATTTGCCCGCCTCGGCCTCCCAAAGTGTTGGGATTATAGATGTGAGACACCGTGCCCGAGCACTTTTACTTTTTCTTATATTCCTCTAATTGTTTTCTCTAATTGTAGATAATGAGCATTTTATTAATATCTTGTTCTTGATCTTAGTGGGAGGTATGTAGTTTTTCCCTGTTAAGTAAAATCCTGACTTTTGGACCAAGAAGACTGAGGCATAAATGTGTGTCTCTGTGTGTGTGTGTGTGTAAAATGTGTTATGTGTATGTGTGTTATGTGCTTGTGTGTAATTGAAATACATATGTCACATATATATCATGCGTCCTATTGCATATTAGGGTATAATATTTGTATTTGTGTATAATTGAAGTTAATGAATGTGAATGAATGTGAATGAATGTTAATGAATGTTAATGTAGTCCCAGCTGCTCACTCGGGAGGCTGGGCAGGAGGATGGCTTGAACCCACGAGTTTGACACTGCAATGAGGTATGACTGGTTTACTACCCAGCTCAAGTAATGAGGAGACCCTGTCTCAAAAACCAAAACAAAAAAAAGATTCTTTTAATTTTTTTGTGCTCGTAATGTGGATAGCTTGACTAGGAAAGAAAACAAGTCCGCTCTGTCTTTATGAGGAAGTAAATGTGAATTTGTTTGTTTTAGTTGCAAAGCCTCATTCCTTTTGTTCAGCTGCCCCCTAGTGACTCCGTGTGTGAAGAGTATGGTCTGAGCTGTTCGGATGCTCTGCATGTAATCTTTTAGTAAGTGCATTGCTGGCAAGAGAACTACAAGTGAACATTTTATCCTGAGAGTTTTTTTTGTTTTTTTAAAGATAGTGATTTTAGGGCTAATAGTTTCATGGATTTTTTTTTTTTTTGGCTTTTTTTTTAAGAGACGGAGTCTCACTCTGTTGCCCAGGCTGGAGTGCAATAGCGCTGTCTTGGCTCACTGCAACCTCTGCCTCCTGAGTTCAAGCAGTTCTCCTGCCTCAGCCTCGTGAGTAGCTGGGACTAAAGGCACGCACCACCACGCCTGGCTAATTTTGTATTTTTAGTAGAGACGGGTTTCTCCATGTTGACCAGGCTGGTCTCAAACTCCTGACCTCACATGATCCGCCCACCTTGGCGTCCCAAAGCGCTGGGATTACAGGCGTGAGCTACCGCGCCTGACTAGGGATAATAGTCTTTTATGTCCTTTATAAAACTGTGAGCAGTGCTATTGCTAAGAAAGATGATTTATACAAAGGACTCAGTTACTTAATTCAAACCATGTTCCTAGTAACTGGTACATTTCAGGTGGTTTTCTGTTGAGTTAGTCTTCTTTAAGGCTCTGTTTAGTTAGACTAACTTTTAAATTATTTTATCATTTTAAATGGTTTTGACTTTTCTGGCCAGTGATGAAGGCAGTTTAGTGTCATTAGTTTTAGTATAAGAAAAGAGACACTTCCATAAATAGGATTGGTCCTGTAAAAAGAGAAATCTCTCTGTATATATTTTATAGATACATATCTCTACATATAGATATAAATATATATCAACATATAGATATATAAAAATATATATAGATGGATATATAGCTATATACAATATCTATATATAAAAATATATATCTGTGTGTATGTGTACATATATACACATACATATATATTTTTTTGAGATGGAGTCTCACTCTGTTGCCTAGGCTGGAGGTCAGTGCTGTGATCTTGGCTCACTGCAACCTCCACCTGCCAGGTTTAAGCGATACTCCTGCCTCAGCCTCCCGAGAAGCTGTGACTACAGGTGTGCACCACCAGGCCCGGCTGATTTTTTGTATTTTTAGTGGAGATGGGGTTTCACCTTGTTGCCCAGGCTGGTCTTGAACTCCTGACCTCAGGTGATCTGCCCACCTTGGCCTCCCAAGGCTCTGGGATTTCAGGCATGAGCCACCGCACCCAGCCTAAGATCTGTATTTCTTTTTGTTTGTTTTTTGCGTTTAGATCTATATTTCTTATTCTTCCTCCACTTGCTTTTGGTCTGTGCCTGAGATTGTAAACACGGAGCTTCGTGTCTTCGTGTGAAGGTGGTGTTCTTCCGGAAACGCCGGTGTCCCCGGGGTGGGTCTCATGTGAAGCAAGTGCTTTACCAAGACGTGAGATACAAGCTTCCTAACCGGCATTTCGAAAGGAGAGGGAATGTGGGCAGAATCCCGAGCACAAGTGGTTAGACTTCATTGACAAACCAGGGGCTGCAGTACGGAGGTTCTGAGAATGCATGTGAAGTGAGACCCACGCCTCTTACGGAGGATTTATCAGGAAGGATAAGGAGAGCTGCAACACGTAAGTGTTGGACCCACTGCATCGCCTGTGGTGCATTGGTTGGACGGTAGGAGCTTCAGAGCATTCCAGGAGGTCTGGTTCTTTGATGACTATCAAGACGGAGCAATGTATTCATGCACTGCAATAGTGACGCTTTCGTCACCTGGGGTTTTGTTTTCATTTCACTTTAAGAATTTGCCATGTGATCGTATTTCTAATCCTTTTCACTCTGGAATCCTGTCCTCACCTCATTAATGTTGAATAGCATCTCAGGTTTCATCACAATGCTGCATGGAGCTGGAAGGAGTTCAACAGGACAGACAGTTTTCTTTATCAACTGGCGGCCTTGTGACTCAAGAAAGGTATTTACAATTTTTGTATTAGTTTATCCTTTTATGCCTTTGACTTTTAATGGATAACATTTTTTTCTGATAATAGGCAGATAACATGGAACTCGGGACTTTGAGAAATGTGGCTTTAATGTTATTTTATTTTGGGCATTTACAGAAGTCTACTGCAGATGGCCCCCAACTTAAGATGTTTCAACTGAAGATTTTTCTGGCGGGGCACAGTGGCTCATGCCTGCCATCCCATCACTTTGGGTGGGTGGATTGCTTGAGACCAGGAGTTCGAGACCAGCCTGGCCAACATGACAAAACCTTGTCTCTACTAAAATACAAAAAATAGCCAGGCGTGGTGGGCCATGCCTGTAATCCCAGCTACATGGGAGGCTGAGGCAGGAGAATCGCTTGAACCTGGGAAATGGAGGTTGCAGTGAGCCGAGATTGTGCCACTGCACTGCAGCCTGGGTGACAGAGTGAGACTGTGTATCAAAAAAATCTGTATTTTTCTACTACTTTACCTTGTTGCAAAAGTTATTTTTGCCTTAGATACCATCCTTCAAATACCTATGTAACCATTTTTTTTTTTGGTATAGTATTCAATAAATTACAGAAGATATTCAACATTTTATTATAAAATAGGTGTTGTGTTATTTTGCTTATAGAGTAATGTAAGTATTCTGAGGTAAGGCTGAGATAGGTTATCACAAAGGCATTTTTGGCATACAATATTTTCAACTTATGGGTTTATCAGGGCATAACCCTATCATAAGTCAAGGAGCGTATCTATCTGTGTACAGTTTTTGTTTTGTTTTGTTTGTTTGTTTGTTTGTTTTGAGACAGAGTCTTGCTCTGTTGCCCAGGGTGGAGTGCAATGGCGGGATCTTGGCCCACTGCAACCTCCACCTCCTGGGTTCAAGTGATTCTCCTGCCTCAGCCTCCCAAGTAGCTGGGATTACAGGTGCGCACCACCACACCTGGCTAATTTTTTGTACCTTTAGTAGAGATGAGATTTCACCATGTGGCCAGGATGATCTTGAACTCCTGACGTCGTGATCTGCCTGCCTTGGCCTCCCAAAGTGCTGGGATTACAGGCATGAACCACTGCGCCTGACCTCTGTGTATAGTTTTTTAAATTGCATATACGTGAGTGTGTTTGTATGTGAATATATACATTATATATGTTGTGTGTATATATACATAAATATATAAATACTTGTTAATTACCGGTATGTTTATTATTGTGAAAACTAAAACTATCTGAAGAAACTAAACATTTTATAACATTCTGTGTCACCTTTCAGTATAGACTGATTACATGGTTTCTATATTTTATATAGATTTCTATGTTTTCTCTTATTTCTATTTTCCCAGGGAAAAATAAGGGTTCAGATTTTCAAATTTCAAATGTAAATCGATCATCTTGATATGATTACATAAATAATAAACATTGTACCCTCAGTAATATTTTCTCTGTTTTTCTTTTTTGAGACGCAGTCTCGGCTTCTGTTTCCCCAGGCTGGAGTGCAAGTGACGGATCTCGCTCACTGCAACCTCCACCTCCCAGGTTCAAGCACTCCTCTGGCTCAGCCTCCTGAGTAGCTGGGATTACAGGGCGCATGCTGCCATGCCTGGCTAATTTTTTGTATTTGAGTAGAGATGGGGTTTCACTGTTCGAGAACTCCTGAGCTCAGGCAGTCCATCTGCCTCAGCCTCCCAAAGTGCTGGGATTACAGGCACGAGCCACCGCTCCTGGTCCCTGTTTTTTTTTTGAGACGAGCTCGGCTTCTGTCAGCCCAGGCTGGAGTGTGTAGTGGGCTGATCTCGCTCACTGGTGCAGCTCCACCTCCGGGTTCACGCCTTATTCTCCTGCCTCAGCTCCTCCCCAGTAGCTGGGACTACAGGTGCCGCCACCACGCCTCGCTCATTTTTGTATTTTTAGTAGAGACGGGTTTCACCTCGCTGTCAGCCAGGATGATCTCGACCTCCTGACTCCTCGATCCGGCCCCATCTCGGCCTCCCCAAAGTGCGGGATTACAGGCGGAGCCATCAGCTCGCCCTGGTCCCTGTTTTTTAATGATGTTTTAGAGTTTGCTTGTAATCTGCCAGATGTGGTTGATCTTCTAAATTTTTTAACCTATAGTGTGATGGATTCATAATTATTAATTATAACTATTAATAATTAATGTGATATTTTGGTTTATTTCTAATGACATTTTAATGTCATAAATATGTTTCTATGTACATTGAATGTGTTTTATAAATATGTAAGCTGTGCCCGCATTTTGCTAGAATTTCTCGTACAGCAACTTTAGGTTGGAAAAAGATTCAGTTTTAGGGATCTATGATTAGCAAAATATCACTTTATGAGTTGTGAGGAAACTTTTGGTGATGGATATATTCATTATCTTGATTGTGGGGATAGTTTCACAGGTGTTTGTGTATATGTCAAAATTTGTGAAATTGCAGACTTTAAATATGTGTAGTTTATTCCATGTTAGTCATATCTCAGTAAAGCTGCTAAAAGATGTATCCTTAGGCTAGGTGTAGTGACTCATGCCTATAATCCTAGCACTTTGGGAGGCCAAGGTGGGCCAATCAACTGAGATCAGGAGTTCAAGACCAGCCTGGCCAACGTGGTGAAACCCTGTCTGTACTAAAAATACGAGAATTATCTGGTTGTGGTGGCGTGTGCCTGTAATCCCAGCTACTCTGGAGGCTGAGTCAGGATAATCACTTGAGCCCTGGAGGTGAAGGTTGCAGTGAGCCAAGATCGCGCCATTACACTCCAGTCTGGGTAACAAGAGTGAGACCCCATCTCAAAAAAAAGAAAAAAGAAAAAAGAAATCCTGCCTGTAGTCCAAGCTACATGGCAGGCTGAGGCGGGAAGACGACTTGAGCCTGGGAGGTTGAGGCTGCAGTGAGCCATGATTGCTCCACTGCACTCCAGCCTGTGACAAGGCGAGACCTTGTCTCATTAAAACAAAAAAAATTCCCTTCTGAGAACATGCTGGTTGGTTAGAATAGTATGTTGTTAGAATGTGGGGGGGCCGGGAACATTTGTCATTTATTCTTTTCTCCTCCTTGTATTTTGTGCAGGTCTCCAGACTTGTGAACGAGGTCTACCACATGTATAATCGACATCAGTATCCATTTGTTGTTCTTAACATTTCTGTTGATTCAGGTAAGTTCCATTGGCATTTCAGTACAACTAGTGACTAATGCCTCAAAGAATAAAATGAGGCCGGGCGCGGTGGCTCACGCCTGTAATCCCAGCACTTTGGGAGGCCAAGGCAGGCGGATCACAAGGTCAGGAGATCGAGACCATCCTGGCTAACACAGTGAAACCCTGTCTCTACTAAACAAAATACAAAAAATTAGCCGGGCGTGGTGGCAGGTGCCTGTAGTCCCAGCTACTCAGGGAGGCTGAGGCAGGAGAATGGCGTGAACCCAGGAGGCAGAGCTTGCAGTGAGCCAAGATCGCGCCACTGCACTCCAGCCTGGGCAACAGAGCGAGACTCTGTCTCAAAAAAAAAAAAAAAAAGAATAAAATGAAATTATACAGCTCTGCTCTGACCGGAATGAGATAACAATTTATGGTCATGTAAGTTTGTTTGTTTTTCTTTTTGAGACAGGGTCTTGCTCAGGGTTTCACCATCCACGTCCTGTAATCCCAGCACTTTGGGAGGCTGAGGTGAACGGATAAGTTAAGGTCAGGAGTTCAAGACCATCCTGGCTAACACAGTGAAACCCCATCTCTACTAAAAATACAAAAAATTAGCCGGGTGTGGTGGCGGACGCCTGTAGTCCCAGCTACTTGGGAGGCTGAGGCAGGAGAATGGCGTGAACCCGGGAGGTGGAGCTTGCAGTGAGCCAAGATCACGCCACCGCACTCCAGCCTCGGAGACAGTGCGAGACTCTGTCTCAAAACAAACAAACAAAAAACTCGTAACAGTATAGTTTAATCTGTTTTTAATTTGAAGTTATTCAGTCTGTCCTTTTCTGTGATTTGTTGCTTTCTCTCATTATTTTGTTTGTGAGATTCACCCAAGTCATGTGGCAAAATTCGTTTTTTCGTTCGCTATACTGTGTTCCATTATAGTCAGATACCATAATTTGTGAATATTTGAATTGTTTCCAGTTTGGGGCTATAATGGAGAATGCTGTCATGAACATCCTTATCCATGTTCCTTTGATGAGTATGCATAGGTAGTTCTTTTTTATGCAGGGAGTTCCACTCTGTCACCCAGGCTGGAGTGCAGTGGAGTGATCTTGGCTCACTGCAACCCCCGCATTCCAGGTTCAAGTGATTCTCCTGCCTCATTCTCATTCTCCATAGTAGCTGGGATTATAAGTGTATTCCGCTATGCCCTGCTAATTTTTTTTTGTATTTTTAGTAGAGACGAGGTTTCACCATGTTGGTCAGGTTGGTCTTGAACTCCTGACCTCAAAGGGCTAGGATTACAGGCGTGAGCCACTGTGCCTGGCCGATAGGCACTTCTGATAGTAGTGGCTATGCTGGGTTGCAGGTGTGCATACATTCAGATTTAGGAGGTATTCCCAGAGAACTTTTCAAAGCAGCTGTACCAGGTTCATTCCTACCAGAGGTATTCAGTCATTCCCCTCGATCCTGATCTGTGTGAGAATTTGTTGTTTTTAATTTTGCCCATTCTGGTGAGTATATGGCCACATCGTATTGTGTTGGGTTTTTTGTGTTGTTTTGTTTTTTGTTTTTTGGTTTTTTTTGAGACAGTCTTGCTCTGTCACCCAGTCTGGAGAGCAGTGGCGGCATCTGGCTCACTGCAACCTCCCAAGGGCCCTGGCTAAAGGGATTCTCAGCCTAGCTTCCTCCCAGGTAGCGCTGGGATTACAGATGTGCCCCCACCACTGGCTAATTTTGTATTTTTAGTAGAAACAGGGTTTCATTTAAGGTCTATAGACTGGTTCAAACCCAGCCTCATGTGTGATCCACCTGCCTTGGCCTCCCAAAGCTGGGATAACAGGCGTAAGCCACCACACCTGGCCCATATTATAGTTTTATTTTGAACATTGAACCGTGTTTGTCTGTGTAATTAGCATGCGGATCTCCTCTTTTGTGAAGTATCTGTTCACATAAGCACGTCCTCTCACCATTTCGGGATAGTCCCTGACCCTCTTCTCCGTTCACGTTTGCTTAGGTAACTTATTAAAAATGCATGGATTTGGAGAAGCCCCTGGTAGAAAAGCAGGATCATTCCTCTTCATTAAGGACTGGAGCAGAAAAAAGGGACGTGTCCATTTCCAGACTGCGAGAGGCCTTTTCTCTTCGTCACACAACGGAGAACAAGCCTCACAGCCCAAAGACTCCAGAAGCAAGAAGGAGCCCTCCAGGACAGAAAAGGGGTATGCCATCTTCTAGCACTTCAGATGCCGTCTCTGACAGAGGCTTCCTGACACCTCAGAAAGAGGCAACGAGTTCCGGTCAGGGACCCAGGGACCCTACGGACGGAGCGGAGGTGGAGAAGGACTCGGGGCACGGCAGCACTTCCGTGGATTCTGAGGGGTTCAGCATCCCAGACACGGGCAGTCACTGCAGCAGCGAGTGTGCGGCCAGCTCCCCAGAGGACAGGGGCTCACAGGAACATGCGGACTCTCATGAGAAGGTGCCTGAAACTGACGACTCTTTTTCAGATGTGGACTGCCATCCAAACCAGGAAGACACAGCGTGTAAATTTCGAGTTTCGCCTCAGCCAACTAATCTCGCAACCCCAAACACAAAGCGTTTTAAAAAAGAAGAAATTCTTTGTATTTTTTAGTAGAGACGGGTTTTACCGTATTAGCCAGGATGGTCTCAATCTCCTGACCTCGTGATCGCCCGTCTCGGCCTCCCAAAGTGCTCGGATTACAGGCTTGAGCCACCGCGCCTGTAGTCCCAGCTACTCGGGAGGCTGAGGCAGGAGAATGGCGGGAACCTGGGAGGCGGAGCTTGCAGTGAGCTGAGATCCGGCCACTGCACTTCAGCCTGGGCGACAGAGCAAGACTCCGTCTCAAAAAAAAAAAAAAAAAAAAGGAAATTCTTTCCAATTCTGACATTCGTCAAAAGTTAGTAAATACTCAGAACGTGTCAGCCTCTCAGGTTGATGTAGCCGTTTAAATTAATAAGAAGGGGCCAGGTGCGGTGGCTAACGCCTTTAAATCCCAGCACTTTGGGAGGCCGAGGCGGATGGATCATGAGGTCAGAAGATCGAGACCTTCCTGGCTAACACGGTGAAATCCCGTCTCTACTAAAAATACAAAAAAATTAGCGGGGCGTGGTGGTGGGCGCCTGTAGTCCCAGATACTCAGGGGGCTGAGGCAGGAGAATGGTGTGAACCCAGGAGGCGGAGCTTGCAGTGAGCCGAGATTGCCTCACTGCACTCAGCCTGGGTGACAGAGCAAGACTCCATCTCAAAAAAAAAAAAAAGTAATAAGAATGTTGCGGCCCTGGACTTCTCTATGAATTCTTTAGCTAAACGAATAAAGCAGTTACATCGTGAAACCCAGCAAAGTGAAGGTGAACAGAATTATAGGAAGTTTAGGGTAAAGATTTGCCCTGGAGAAAATCAAGCAGCTGAAGATGAACTAAGAAAAGAGATAAGGTAACGTTTTAATTTTTTACTTTTTTACTTTTATTTTAAATTTTTATTTATTTTATTTTTTATTTTTTTGAGACAGAGTCTCGCTCTGTCGCCCAGGCTGGAATGCAGTGGCGCGATCTTGGCTCACTGCAGCCTCCACCTTGCGGGTTCAAGCAATTCTCCCGCCTCAGCCTCCTGAGTAGCTGTAGCTGGGATTACAGGTGCGCACCACCATGCCTGGTTAATTTTTGTATTTTTAGTAGAGATGGAGTTTCACCATATTGGCCAGGCTGGTCTCGAACTCCTGACTTCAGGTGATCCACCCACCTCAGCCTCTGAAAGTGCTGCGATTACAGACGTGAGCCACTGCCCCCGGCCAGGTGAAGTTTTTTCTTAAGAGTATTTTGGGCCGGGCGCGGTGGCTCAAGCCTGTAATCCCAGCACTTTGGGAGGCCGAGACGGGCGGATCACGAGGTCAGGAGATCGAGACCATCCTGGCTAACAAGGTGAAACCCCGTCTCTACTAAAAAATACAAAAAACTAGCTGGGATTACGAAGTGGCGTACCACCAGTGGTCCTGGCTAATTTTTGTATTTTTAGGTAGAAAACATGGCGTTTCACCATGTTGGCCAGGCTGAGTCTCGAACTCCTGAGCTTCAGGTGATCCACCCACTTCGGCACTCTGAAAGTTCTAGGATTACAGACGTGAGCCACCGCACTCTGGCTCAGGTAAAGTCTTTTTCTTAAGAGTATTTTGAAGCTGGGTGCGGTGGCTCTCGCCTGTAATCCCTGCACTTTGGGAAGCCAAGCCGAGGAGGAAGGATCACTTGAGCCCCGGAGTTCAAGACCAGCCTGGGCAACATAGGGAGACCCTGTCTCTACAATAAAATTGGCCGGGCACGGTAGTGCACAGTTGTAATTCCAGCATCTGCACCTGGCCAGATACTGTTCTCTGTGGCAGGACATAGACTCCAAAGACATGGAAGATTTGGGTCTTTTAGGCCAGCACCAGCTTTTGAGCAGATTATCTGTGTACTGGGAACCAGGGCACATTCAGACAATTCCCGGGAGAGCCTGGGATCGGCACCAGGGGAGGTGGTATTTGTGCTGGTATCTGGGATGCTTCTGGGATGTCCTTTCCCTTCCCTCCTGCGGTGCAGGAGTTCCTGTGTCATCACTCACTCTGGCAGCTTCTCTTCATCCAGCAGGCTGCAGCCACTCCTGCTCCAAGGAGATCTGAAACTCAGCCTGAGTAGGGAGGGGCCTCTTACAAGAGTTCCTTTTCTGACGGGCACGGTGGCTCACGCCTGTAATCCCAGCACTTTGGGAGGCGGAGGCAGGTGGATCACTTGAGGTCGGGAGTTCGAGACCAGCCTGACCAACATGGAGAAACCTTGTCTCTACTAAAAATGCAAAATTAGCGGGATGTGGTGGTGCACGCCTGTAATCCCAGCTACTCGGGAGGCTGAGGCAGGAGAATCACTTGAACCTGGGAGGCGGAGGTTGTGGCGAGCCGAGATTGCACCATTGCACTCCAGCCTGGGCAACAAGAGCGAACTCCATCTCAAAAAAAAAAAAAAAAGAGTTCCTTTTCTGAGGACTCTCCCTCTTCCCTAGAGGTAGTAGCATTTTCCATTCCTGTATTTATTAGCATAATAGTTAACCACCTTTTACTAGTTTGTGTAATGCTTTGTTATACATTTTTCCTCCTCAGGCCTGGCATGGTGGTGCACACCTTGTAATTCTAGCACTTTGGGAGGCTGAGGCAGGAGAGTCACTTGAGGCTAGGAGTTTGAGACCAGCCTGGGCAATATAATGAGACCCCATCTCTAAAAAAACAAATGAGACCCCATCTCTAAAAAAAAAAGCCATGTACACTGCTGCATGTCTGTAGTCCCAGGTACTCAGGAGGCTGAGGCAGGAGGCTCACTTGAGCCCAGGAGTTTGAGGCTGCAGTGAGCTATGACCATGCCATTGTACTCTAGCTTGGGCGACAGAGCAAGATCCTGTCTTTTTTTTTTTTTTTTTTTTAAAAAAGAATCCCTGTTAAAATCGCTGGTGTGGTTTTTGTCTCTTGATTGTACCCTGACTGATATGGAATTGGTACCAGGAGACAGACCCTCGAAGATAAGATTTGGGGATTGGTTTGGTTATGACTTGGATTTGAGCTCTGTGTAGAGCCCCTCACAATAGGAAATGTGGGCTCAGTAATCCATGCCATGTGGAGGTCTCACAGTTCACCAGACTCTCCCCTGTGGTTGATTGTGATGGTGACGAGCATGGTGGCATGGGACCAGGTCTTCCTGGAGCACTTATAGAAAGAAACAACAATATCAGCTCCTTTATTTTTTTTTGAGACAGAGTCTCGCTCTTTCACCCAGGTTGGAGTGCACTGGCACGATCTCAGCTCACTGCAACCTCTGCATCCTGGGTTCAAGCGATTCTTCTGCCTTAGTTTCCCAAGTAGCTGGGAGTACAGGTGCCCACCACCACGCCCGGCTAATTTTTTTATTTTTAGTAGAGACAGGGTTTCACCATGTTGGCCAGGCTGGTCTTGAAGTCCCAACCTCAAATGATCTGCCCACCTTAGCCTCCCAAAGTGCTGGGATTACAGGCGTGAGCATTAATCCCAAAGTGCTGGGATTACAGGCCCGTGCCCATCCTAATCTCAGCTCCTTTCATCCTCAGCTCAGGCCACCAGGTGAGAACCAGAAAACGTCCATGGTTTAACAGAGTCTGCTTTAAAACGTCTGCTTTAACAGAGTCATTTCTTACAGTTACAGCACTGATACTGCGGAAAATCCGTTTTCACCGCATTTACTTATGTGGGACTGAGAGTGACAGTGTCAGTTTCTCGTGTGAAGGTTAGGGGTGGTGTCTGTCTTTTGTCCGGATTGACTAAGATAGTATCTAATGACATTAGATGTTGCGCCACTCCAGCAAAGGACCCAGGGCCGGCCTGGCAGAGATTAGAAGGGTTGATATCCAGTATTGGCCAATAGATACTCTGTAGGGACACCACTGGCGGCAATGTGCATTTTCCAGACTGCATCAAAGTACATATGTGATTCTCCTCTAGCTGCCTGGTCTCCGGAAATGCACCTGTATTTAGCGGTTTAGCGCACAGAAGTCTTTGTTGCAGCTTGATGCACAATTGAAATTGGAAACAACCAAATGTGCTTTAGTTGGGAATTTGACAGACAAATTATGGTACATCCGTGGCAGTGACTTCCATAAAGCCATTAAAAAGAATGAAGTAGGGTTACGTGGCTCACTTCTGTATTCCCAGCACTTTGGGAGGCTTCAGGCAGGTGGGATCACTTGAGGTCAGGAGTTCAAGACCAGCCTGGCCAACAATAACATGGTGAAAATCCCTGCCTCTACTAAAAATAAAAAATTAGCTGATGGCTTCTGATGGTGCATGCCTGTAGTCCCAGCTACTCAGGGGGCTGAGGTAGAGACCGCTTGAACCTGGGAGACAGGAGGTTGCAGTGAGCTGAGATCGCACCACTGCGCCCAGTCTGGGGCAAATTTCAAAGCTTACACTCATCTCAAAAAGAGACGAATAGTTTATATATGTGTGTCTATATGTGTATATGTATATATGTATTTTTCCATAAGTATTTATAGAGCAGATTTTTTTTTTTTTTTTTTGAGACGGAGTCACTCTGTGTCACCAGGCTGGAGTGCAGTGGCGTGATGCCGGCTCACTGCAAATCACTGACTGGTTCATGTCTGCCTCAGTTCTCCGAAAGAAGTTAGAATTACTGGCATACCACCATGTCCAGCTAATTTTTGTATTTTAATTGGAGCCAGGGTTTTACTGTGTTAGCCAGGATGGTCTCCATCTCCTGACCTCATGATTCGCCCGCCTCGGCCTCCCAAAGCGCTGGGATTACAGGCGTGAGCCACCGTGCCCGGCCTCAGATGTTCACTCTAGGTAGCTTTCAAGTGAAATGTGTCTCTCAAGTCATGGGTTTTTCTCAAAATTGTATTCTTTTTTATTTTTTTATTTTTTTATTTTTTTTTTTGAGACGGAGTTCTGTTTGCAGTCTGGCTGGAGGTGCAGTGGCCGGATCCTTGCTCACTGTAAGCTCACCTGGTTTGTGCCATTCTTCTGCCTCAGCCTCCCGAGAAGCTGACTCATAAGCGCCCCACCTCAGCCTCGCTAGTTTTGTATTTTAGTAGAGACGTGGGTTTCACCGTTAGCCAGGATGGTCTCGATCTCCTGACCTCGTGATCCGCCTGCCTCGCCTCCCAAAGTGCTGGGATTACAGGCTTGAGCCACTACCGCCAAATGTATTCTTTTTAGCTCCAGTGACTGAAAGGGCTAAATTGATTTCCTTGCCAACTAGTAAAACTGGGATCTCTTCACCCTGGTGGACATCGATGAACTGATCTTTTTATGTTTACAGCCCTGGGGCCGTGCCGCCACCGAAGCCAAGCAGATGTTTGCCTCCAGAGCCTGTCGGAAGTCGGTGAGTAAAGAAAGCCCGGCTGTCAGCTCAGCTGCTCCAGCTTGCAGTCTGAGGAAGGTCTCAGCCCAGCTCCTGATTTGGTCAAGGCTGTTAAACGCCCTTGTGATTGCCAGGAGTCATTTTACACAGAGCTACGTGGAACATCATAGCTGAGCATCTATGTAGTCTGCGTTCTCTGGGACCTTGAACTCATACTTATTGCTCTTTTGTTACCTCAGTTAAACACTATTCGTGGCCGGGCGCGGTGGCTCAAGCCTCTAATCCCAGCACTTTGGGAGGCCGAGGCGGGAGGATCACGAGTTCAGGAGATCGAGACCATCCTGGCTGACACGGTGAAACGCCATCTCTACCAAAAAATGCAAAAAAATTAGTTGGGTGTGGTGATGGCCACCTGTAGTCCCAGCTACTTGGGAGGCTGAGGCAGGAGAATGGTGAGAACCCGGGAGGCGGAGCTTGCAGTGAGCCGAGTTCACACGACTGCACTCCAGCCTGGGCGGCAGAGCGAGACTGTGTCTCAAAGAAAAAAAAAAAAAAAGTATTTTCTTTTTTTAAGACGGGATCTCCCTCTGTCGCCCAGGCTGGAGTGTAGTGCCACAATCACAGCTCACTGTAGCCTTGACCTCCCCGGCTGAAGCGATCCTCCTGCCTCTGTCTTCCGAGTAGCTGTGACTATAGGCACGTACCACCATGCCCAGCTAATGTTTAAATTTTCTGTAGAAACATGGTCTCCTTTTGCCCCTTGCCTCAGCCTCCCAAAGTGCTGGAATTACAGGCATGAGCCACGGTGCCCGGCCAGTATTCTATCTCAGAGCTTTCGTTGACTCTAACACAGTTAGTGGTTGAGGCACCTTGTTCGTCTATGGACCTTAGGGGTCCTAACAACACTAGTACATAAAGATTTGCTGCTGCCAGGACTCGGCAACATTAGACAAGGTTCTGCAGAGTCATCGAGGCAGCGGGTGCTTCACGGGGTGCTGTGGTTGTCGTTGCACGTGGCACCACTGCCGCTGCTCTGGTTG